>NC_074712.1:48872337-48922337 GCF_947242115.1 Biomphalaria glabrata
TGGTAGATCATAACATCTTATGACAGATCATAACAACTTATGACAGATCATGACAACTTATGACAGATCATGACAACTTATGACAGATCATGACAACTTATGGTAGATCATAGCATCTTATGACAGATCATAACAACTTATGACAGATCATGACAACTTATGACAGATCATGACAACTTATGGTAGATCATAACATCTTATGACAGATCATAACAACTTATGACAGATCATGACAACTTATGACAGATCATGACAACTTATGGTAGATCATAGCATCTTATGACAGATCATAACAACTTATGACAGATCATGACAACTTATGACAGATCATAACAACTTATGACAGATCATAACAACTTATGACAGATCATGACAACTTATGGTAGATCATAGCATCTTATGACAGATCATAACAACTTATGACAGATCATGACAACTTATGACAGATCATGACAACTTGTGGTAGATCATAGCATCTTATGACAGATCATAACAACTTATGACAGATCATAACAACTTATGACAGATCATGACAACTTATGGTAGATCATAACATCTTATGACAGATCATAACAACTTATGACAGATCATAGCAACTTATGGTAGATCATGACAACTTATGGTAGATCATAACATCTTATGACAGATCATGACAACTTATTGTAGATCATAACATCTTATGACAGATCATGACATCTTATGACAGATCATGACATCTTATGGTAGATCATAACATCTTATGACAGATCATGACAACTTATGACAGATCATAACATCTTATGACAGATCATGACAACTTATGGTAGATCATAACATCTTATGACAGATCATGACATCTTATGACAGATCATGACATATTATGGTAGATCATGACAACTTATTGTAGATCATAACATCTTATGACAGATCATGACATCATAGGACAGATCATGACATCTTATGGTAGATCATAACATCTTATGACAGATCATGACATCTTATGGTAGATCATAACATCTTATGACAGATCATGACATCTTATGGTAGATCATAACATCTTATGACAGATCATGACAACTTATGGTAGATCATAACATCTTATGACAGATCATGACAACTTATGACAGATCATGACAACTTATGGTAGATCATAACATCTTATGACAGATCATGACAACTTATGACAGATCATGACATCTTATGGTAGATCATAACATCTTATGACAGATCATGACAACTTATTGTAGATCATAACATCTTATGACAGATCATGACATCTTATGACAGATCATGACATCTTATGGTAGATCATAACATCTTATGACAGATCATGACAACTTATGACAGATCATAACATCTTATGACAGATCATGACAACTTATGGTAGATCATAACATCTTATGACAGATCATGACAACTTATGACAGATCCTAACATCTTATGACAGATCATAGCAACTTATGGCAGATCATAACATCTTATGACAGATCATAGCAACTTATGGCAGATCATAACATCTTATGACAGATCATGACAACTTATGGTAGATCATAACATCTTATGACAGATCATGACATCTTATGGTAGATCATAACATCTTATGACAGATCATGACATCTTATGGTAGATCATAACATCTTATGACAGATCATGACAACTTATGGTAGATCATAACATCTTATGACAGATCATGACAACTTATGACAGATCATGACAACTTATGGTAGATCATAACATCTTATGACAGATCATGACAACTTATGACAGATCATGACATCTTATGGTAGATCATAACATCTTATGACAGATCATGACAACTTATTGTAGATCATAACATCTTATGACAGATCATGACATCTTATGACAGATCATGACATCTTATGGTAGATCATAACATCTTATGACAGATCATGACAACTTATGACAGATCATAACATCTTATGACAGATCATGACAACTTATGGTAGATCATAACATCTTATGACAGATCATGACAACTTATGACAGATCCTAACATCTTATGACAGATCATAGCAACTTATGGCAGATCATAACATCTTATGACAGATCATAGCAACTTATGGCAGATCATAACATCTTATGACAGATCATGACAACTTATGGTAGATCATAACATCTTATGACAGATCATGACATCTTATGACATCTTATAGGATTGCACAACATCTTATTGCATATTATGATATCTTATAACAAATCAAGACATCTTCATTCAATTTTGTTTTGAAAAGCTTCCATGTACAAGTTTCGTTTGTCGCTTTAAAGATGTTCGGGGGAAAGTTTTGTACAGATTTTAATGATCTCACTCTCCGCCTCGCTCACAAGAAGGTTAATGAACTTATTTCCCCTGTTCACGATTGTCTCCCCTCTCCAGCATCCGGCGATCTCAACATAAATAATTTATCCACCCCTCTCATTTCCATGCAAAGCTCGCGACCTTCTACGAATTGGGAACGCCTGGCGGAACAAATAGAGACGATCCTTTTCTCTTTTCTCAGGTAGCTAATGTGTTTACACCCTACCCCTTGTTACGTGTCTACAATGAAGGTGTTCCTTTGTTAACTTAAAAATCTTTACTTTCAAATCTACTGGGTGTATGTTAATTAGAAATCAAATTCAAAAGCCACTGGGTTCAGTGCCAATGTACATTGAAACAGTGGCGTAACTTGGGTGGGGGGAGAATTAGAAAATTCCCCCTGGCCCCCACTTGAAGAGGACCCCAAATGAGTGTTTTTTACATAAAAAAATAAATATTACGTAAAATGCAGGAGCCTCCAAAGAGGTCGAGCCCCACGGGTCCCAAACGATAGCAAATTTATAGCTACGTACCTGCATTGAAATAAGAAATTTAAAATTCTTTAAATCTATTGGGTCCGGCACTAGTGACTATGTAAAGTAGGCGTTGTGCTCAATGTATATTAGACCTAAAGCTCAAATAAATGCTAAGAACCGCCTGAAAGATTTCTTGACTCAACAGGCGATGCTAGTTCCTAGCTTTCACTAGTCGCCTGCAACGTGCATACAACCAAGCCTGGTTGTTATCGGTAGTTCAACACTGTCTGCACTACACTGTCTATCTCTGCTAGATCTTCAGCATCACTGAAGTCTGAGCCGATGTCGTCTTACTTATCTGGACGACCAATATCCCATGATCAGAAGACAACTCATGACACTTTTGGACAGCCTAACCTTTTAGAGCGATCGTCACATCGCACCCACCAAGTGAAGACCTAACCTCAGCGATAAGCTAAGAGACAAGAATAGAACCACTGTTCATCTCATCAATACGCAATCGATGATGAAATCACATGATTCAAATACAAACATTTAAAATTGATATCATTACAGATGCCCAACCTGTGACCTCAGCTGTGTATCAAGGATTGGCCTCTTTAGTCACACAAGAAGTTGCAAAAGGAACAGTTCTCCTCGCTAGACGTAAAATGCCCCAAAGTATTGAAACTCTCTTTGTGAACTCACTTTTCCTTGTAATTGTGTAATTTAATGAATGATATCTATTTTATTGCGTGTTGGTTTGTTCTTCTTGTTAGCTCGCGGTATGCCTGGTCAATAAGTTCAATGTGCCTGGTCAATAAGTTCAATGTGCCGGGTCAATAAGTTCAATGTGCCTGGTCAATAAGTTCAATGTGCCTGGTCAATAAGTTCAATGTGCCTGGTCAATAAGTTCAATGTGCCTGGTCAATAAGTTCAATGTGCCTGGTCAATAAGTTCAATGTGCCTGGTCAATAAGTTCAATGTGCCTGGTCAATAAGTTCAATGTGCCTGGTCAATAAGTTCAATGTGCCTGGTCAATAAGTTCAATGTGCCTGGTCAATAAGTTCAATGTGCCTGGTCAATAAGTTCAATGTGCCTGGTCAATAAGTTCAATGTGCCTGGTCAATAAGTTCAATGTGCCTGGTCAATACGATGTTCTATGTGAGCGTGGAACAACTAAAAAATTCACTTCCCCCTTCAGTTCAAAAACCAACATTTAAGAGCTTCATCATTATTATATCATAACATTTTTTTGACATAACATGCCATGCCATAGCATGACATGACATCTTATGGTACATCATGACGTCGTATGAAATTTCACATCTCATGGTGGCGTATCTCATGTATATCATTACTCCTTATGACACATCATGAGATGTCATGGCATATCACAATTCACTTGACAATTTAAGACATCTTATGGTATATCTTTACATGTCAAGAAATCTCTGAAAATGTGTTGGTATCTTTTGAAATTTCTTTTCATTTCATGTACAGATTGACATTTCCATCGAATATTTTAGTATACTTATTACAAAGCTTATATCAACTCTGTCTATCGGTCTGGTAAAAAATGTGTAGACATTATTTCTCCAACACCCAAACTCGGACCAAGCTAAAATTGTGCACAAGGGGAAAAAAAGACTAATTTAGCTTATACCACCACATCAGTCAAGTACAACTTCTTTCCCTTGTTTGAGATACCAAACAAAATAATTTATTACCAATAATTAGTTGTGGGAGAAATAACACGTACAAACTTTTTACCAGACAGTTGATAAAAGCTTTGTAAAAATATTATTAATCGCACAGATTTATTGTTGTTGGTCTAGATCTATTACAAATGTAATGACATGACTGATCCAAAGTAATTGATACAATCACACTTCCTAGAAAGCTTTTTTTTTTTTTTCGTTTTTTGAAATTATTTTTTTGTTTTGTTTTTCTTGTTCCGTAATTTATTTTGCTGCAATCATCCTCCAGGCTAGACATAGAAGAACATGCTGAAATATATTCTAGACTTCTGACAAAAATATTCTAGACTTCTGACAAAAGTACTCTTAACACACACACACAAAGCGGCCCCATAAAACTAAAAGTTGGAGTTTGGAAATCAAATCTGGATGGAAACATGAAGCCTCAAAAGGAGAGAATCTCTACAAAGTCATCAGTCTTAGTACGTCTGTGTGTTTGTGTCTATAAATGTGTGTGTGTTTGTGTAAATAGATCTGCGTGTTTTTTGTTTTTATATTGAAACAGTGTTCACAACAAAATCTCTGAGAAAGTAAATAGTAGATTGTACCTGCAAAACACAAATGTAAGCCTAAAGTCTGTGGGGAAGAAAAAAGCCATAAAATAGGAACATTCTAAACACTAGTGATGGTGATGTTGTCATACAAATTAATGAAACTATAAAAACAAAAAGGCCAAGAGTTAAATGTTTACCTGGCGTCAGACATTTTTTGTTATCTTCAAGAAGAGAAAGAAATGTAAAAAATGGATCGCAAAAATAGAGCTAAAGGATAGACTCTAAACAAGATCAGTCAACTTTAATACAACAGATTACATGGGATACACTTACAAGTGGTCTAGCAAAGATGTTACTTAGAGGTTTAACACAGAGGTCTAGCACAGAAGTCTACAACTGAGGTCTAGCACAGAAGTCTAGAACAGTGTTTCGGGAAAATTAGTTCCGTAATATTTCAATTATATAAACAATTGTAACATAGAAATGATCTATAACAATGGTACAAACCAAAACTAGTGGAGACTAACAAAAAGTGTTAAAAGAAAGATTTGATTTGTTAAAAGGTTATACGATATAAGACCGTCTACCCTTAATATATATATATATATATATACAAATAAATATATGCACGGAGACAGCAATTCGTTGTATCCCAGCATCCCAAAAATGAAACTTTTATTTCAAATACATCTTTCCTATATGCTCACAACAAACATGTTCCTGTGGCACAGGAGGCGTCTCCAGCCCCGCCTTCCGCCTCTCTATAACAACTCTATACATTTTGAAACCTCACTTTCAAGACTACGCCACTACTGCACATCATTTGGACTCCCCAGCATGACACCACCGTCTTCTTACGCGTCATCTCTCTCTCTCTCTCTCTCTCTCTCTCTTTCTCTTGTACTAATGAGCACGGATTGTGGTTGCTTCACCTCACGTAACGACTTAGAGGGGACCTAATCGATCCTCCCTCAGCTCTACCAGTTAAAAAGGGAAGATTTAGGAAAAGGTTATGGGCTTTAAGAGTTGTCTGCCCTTCGAATCATGAAGCCGAACTGTTACCATAGTAACAGAAAAAAAAACTGTTTTCCCATTTGTTATTCTAATTATGATTATATTTCCTCTTCCTTCACTGCCAGGTCAAAGTTCTATGATTATATTTCCTCTTCCTTCACTGCCAGGTCAAAGTTCTATGATTATATTTCCTCTTCCTTCACTGCCAGGTCAAAGTTCTATGATTATATTTCCTCTTCCTTCACTGCCAAGTCAAAGTTCTATGATTATATTTCCTCTTCCTTCACTGCCAGGTCAAAGTTCTATGATTATAATTCCTCTTCCTTCACTGCCAGGTCAAAGTTCTATGATTATATTTCCTCTTCCTTCACTGCCAGGTCTAAGTTCTATGATTAGGAAAAATAGAAGAAGACTAAAAGAGGGAGGGGGAGGAATGGAATAAGTTCCAAAGTTGTATGTGTAGACGGCTACATGTACAGTAGAAGACAACTTCATCAATTTTTGTTTCTGAGCTAATCAATATTTTCTGAAATGTAATTTTATATCCCGGAGGTTTTTAATTTTTTACAGAGTTTTTTTTTTTGTCCCATAATGAAACCTCGATTCAAATTTTTTAAAATCAATTCTTCTTTTTTTTTTCTTTCCTATTTCTTCCTACTTTTTATATTTCTTCGCTTTTTCTTGTCCTTGTGTTTTCTATTCTCACTCGACTCTTTGGTCTATCAGGAGTATTGATATTCATCTTCTTTTTTCTGTAAGGTATATTGATGACGACAGAGCTCGCTGAAGTGATTATGCTGACTCTGTGTCTACTTCCCTGTTTTCTGCAGTTATCTGCGAAGACGTTAAGATCTTTGGAATTATTCTTTTTTTCTTCTTTTTTATCTTTTTTTTTTCTATTTATCTTTGTATAACTTGCTCAAACCATTGCCCCAAAACTTTTGCCACTACAATCATCTTCCAAATTTGTAGTTCTTTTGGAGCGTCTAAAAATGGAAGAAATCTTTCAGAAAGACTCTACATGTTGAAGCAAAGGTCTGAATTCCCTTGCAAATAAGCATTCTGGAACATTCTATTATGCGTTACTATATATAAATTTGACTACTATATAGTTTTTAATGCCATAGTGGTTGCGCATTTCTTTGTCCCGAAGTCTTTGTTGCCTCAAACAGTTTTTTGTTCTCAATGACCTTGATGCAGTACCAAGAATAAAAGATGTTCATGTTCATCTAGTTGATGGGATACCTCTAGGTGCTGGGGTCAGTGTGAAACACCAATCTGTTATTGCGAGCACACCAACATCTGCTCGTAAGGATAAGTTCAAGAAAGATTCTTCTGTATTTCTATAGTGTACCACCACAAACCAAGAACAGGCCGCCACCTACGTAAGGAATGGCGTAGCAAATCGTACGTTTTAGCGAAGCCTATCTTTCCTCCTCTTAATGTCCAAGGGAGGCAATGTTACTTTGATTATGCTAGCCTATCCGTCTTCCCCTCCCTAGTTATTTTTTGTTTAAAGAAAGGATTAGGCGTTAGAAACAAAAGACAAATCTCTCCTTGTCTTCTCACTGTACTTGTCTTTTTTTTTACAAAGCTAATATCAAATCTATCTATCTGTCTGTCTGTCTGTCTGTCTGATACAAATTTTACAAAGTTTTTATCAACTCACTCTATCTGTCTGTGTGTCCGATTCAAAATTTGAACACGATATTTCCCTAAGCAAAGTTAAAACTTACACAATTATTTATTGTACGTAACAAAACATGAATCAATCGAAAAATGAACATATAAGTCAATTCATTAATTGGTAGTATTTATATTATTTGATATCGAAAATGGAAATTAATTCTACATGATAAAGATATATATAGCTAGAGAGGTAGATTTCTCCCCCTGAGATAAATGGATATTCTTTTTAGTATTTATAGTGTGTTATTAGACGTGTGTGAACGACCTTGAATCACAGACACCATAAGTACTTATTGATAGAATTAAATTAAGAACAAATGCGATTTTAGTGACCGCCGAAAGGGGAAAAGACGCTATTAGTTAGTGTGGCCTGTCTGTCCGTCCCTCTGTCCGTCCGTCCGTCCCATTTAGATTTCAGAAACTAGAAAAGAAAATGAAAATCAGACATCAGGATATTTTAGATCATTCAAAGTTCTGATGCAACGGCTACTTTTTTCTTTTCCGAAGGTAAATCATCTCATTTTCAAAATTATCTATGCAAACAGATTTTTCAAAAAATTACACCACTTTTCAATGAAAACTTCAGGGGAGGTAACTTTTTTAAAAAGGTCATGGACTTCTTCATTAATAACTCAAGCTTTATTCATAGATTCGAGCATTGGTACAAAAAATGTGAATCTAAGGTCACAATGATAAAAGTGTCAATGGATCATTATAAAATATATTTTCCATTTATAACTAACTCATTGAATAGAATACTGATTCAAATGTTGTTTTTTAAAAAGAATTTTGATACCAACTTAGTTTTAATATAAGTTTAACAAATAACGAACTACTTTTATAGCTTTGACATATCCTTATTGTGGGGGCCTACACTTGACAGTCTAAATAAGACTAAATAGAGCCTAGATCTAGATATATTTATAATATATATAGGCCTATTACAAATGTATTGATAATTTGAACAAAATTTTAATTATTAAGGCAATAACTTATTTTCTGACAGCTTAGGGGTGCAGATTTATTTATTATGTAAACAATAGTATCACATTAAGAAATTAATCAGATACGAACAGCATAGTACACCACTACACGGTAACAAAAGGCCTACTATTCATGATCATAACATTGGCCTAGGTCAAGTTATTGGAAGATTAAACGTGTAAATTCATACGAGTTCTAGTCTAGATATAGTAAATTCTATATCAAGATTCTATATCTAGTTCTAGATCTATATAGATCCAGACTTACATCTAGATATGGACTTAGTTTTAGATTTAGATCTATTTCTAGATCTAGACTTAGATCTAAATCTAGAATCTAGACCTACACTTAGATCTTGAATCTAGATTTATATTTATATCTAAAACTAGGTCTAGATCTGTCTAGATCTATGTCTAGTTTGTATGACAAATGACATTGGAGATATTAATTTTTATTTGCGAGGTGAAAGTCTTGTCATTTGTACACAATTGTAGCTTAAAGAAGGTCAAGAATTATTTTTTTCGGGTTGCCAATTTATTTATCTAATTTTGTTAGAAGAATAAATCTTTTTTAGTTTTTCTTTATTACTTTTATTACATGTAACATGTTATTAATTTTGAAGGTATGGATAAGGTTAATAATTATTATTTTAAAAAATATAAGTGTACGCTAAATGAATATATGGAGAAGCTGTGGCTGAGGGGTAAAGCACTTGGAACCCGTTTTCGAATCCTGGTGAAGACTCTCGGTGGACCACTTCGGTGGCCGATTTTGAGTTTGTGTTTCCACACAAACTGTCTTTGTAACCTTGTAATATGTCCATAATACCAACAAAATCATATTTTTTTTGTTTACTTCTAAAAGTCAAAAAGTAAGTTGATTACTACCTGTGTTTATAACTAGTTTCAAGATAAACAGTTGCCAACTTTTTAAAAGATACAACCCGTGGAGACGTTGAAGCTAATTGACTTAACTCAGAGTGGCTGAAGCTAGAGACTTGCTGGATTCTAGTTAGCAGACGTGTATCAAGCCGCAATCTGATGATAGTAGGATAAAATATTTTAAATGACTTTTTTTTTAGGGGGTGGGGGGCTATTAGTTACATGTTGAACTTGGGGGGAGGGAGAGAGCTGTGTAAAACATAATGAGAGACGGAAGTGACTTTATCACATGCAGAAATATGTTAATAGCTTTCTACATTTGTAAGTCACACAAATATTCGGAAGCTACATTAAATTAAAACCTAACTAAAACGTGAATATCACTAAGGGTTACTAGACACATACGCGTCCGGATGAGGACAAAAGGGAGGACAAAGCCTGACAAAAGAGAGGGAAAATACGTTTAAAAACTATTGGTTTATTAAGTATGTGATAAAACATAGTATTAGATCTAGGGCGTTATAACTATTTCAATAAGTACCATAGTTCTCAAACGAAGAAACTTTACCAAGCTCATTATTGGCGCAAATATGAGCGTGGAATTCCAGGCATATTTTCTTACAGTGTGCTATTGTTGAGAAAACCATCTTTAACAAGAGTTAGTCTTAAGTCTGTAAATACAAACGAGAAGTTACAGATATGGAAGAGATCTAAGCAGCAGGTTTTATTTTTAAACACCCTCAACTACATCCGTTTATAAAAGAAGTTGTCTAAAACTTGACATCTTTATGAGTGATCTGTGTATTTGATCCAGAAGATATGGGGAAAAAAAGGTCAGTTGGTGGATGAAATACAATGACAATAAACAACAACGTAAATGTCGTACATTTTCACATGTTAGAGGCCAATGTCTAAATGTCAATAAGGTCCCTGGGGTCGTTATTTTTTTAAGTGTAGACTTTGTATTTGAGGGGGGTGGTCAGTAGTACAAAATTGCTTACTTGGCTGCCATCCGGGTGGTCAGTAGTACAAAATTGCTTGCTTGGCTGCCATCCAGGTGATCACAAGTTTGTCTCTTACGATTTTTCTTTTCGGATTTAATTCTAGTTGAGTTTCATGAAAGACTTCCTGCAATTATCTTTCCACTGACACAGTTTATTTCTTCATTAGCAAAACTTTAAATCAGCCTTCCATGACAGTTGAGAAATGTAATCCCACATAGCAGCTCATCACATACCAGTCTAGGTCAGAGAAGCTTTAGAGAACCAAAAGGTTTCTCATGCCTCCTAATCATTATCAAAAATTAATTCAATGTCCAAATATTAATGAGGAATGTAGTATTCCCCGTGGCTACGCAGCCCCAGCAGCCAACTTAATATTTTGCCACAACCAGTGCAGACATAACCATTTTCGGCAGGCGGTCGATTTCGACTAGCATAAAGAGCTAGAAATAACTTTAAAATGTATTAGTTATGTTAAGATTGATAAGAAAAAAACATCAACTTCCTTACTGCAGTATCTTCATGGTATGTGTTAGAGTATTTTAGAGGAATGATTTCTCACCAACAAAACCTTTGATGGTACTTTTATACTTTTCGCCGTATCCAAAGAGTATTGACCTGTACCACGTGAGACCCTTTCTTAATCTCTTCCACTAGAGAACACATAAAAATTAAAGTAGTTGACCTCGAGATGTTTTGTTGACTGGTCAACTCGCTAGCCAGAGTAGTTTGGGCCTTTTGAATCACCTAACTGGAAATAACCGTAGACTAGGGATCATCAGATATGGTAAAGAACATTTGTGGTGAAATGGAATTTGAAAAGTTATTCTCTTTTATGAAATGATCGCATTTCAGCCTTGCCATTAGATGAAATCTACAAAATATATGGACAATGTATATTGACACTTGCGAAAATAAAGTTAGAAATGTTCAATGCCAATGGTACATTAAAGAAGTAAACATACAATATGCTACATTCACAAACGACCAACATTTTTTTTTTAAATAGTAGTCTAGGGTGGCCTTAATAGCGATATATAAATAGAGGTTTAGCTGTTCGATAGACTGTTTGAATGTATTGCAACGGAGAGAAATGGGAGTGTTTTATGAATGAGCGCCCACCGTCACTTGTCTAGTTCAATCTAAATAACACGACATTCAACCAAACGCACAATTAGGTCATATCATTGTTTGGAACAAATAAACTGATCTTCTAAGCAACTAGTGTAATATATTTAGGTCCTTGTTAAGTGTTACTTCAATGAAGCGTTACTCCAAGCTAGAGTGTGAGAGATGTAGTGCTGCCATCTGGAGGAGTAGTTCGGTCTTGAGTTAACCAACTTACAGTCATGGACTGTATCAGTGCGCATACAAATCAATGGCATTCCATAATTAGCTCAAAAAAGACCTCTTGCATAGATTTTCATTGAAGCGTTTCGATGAAGTAGTCAGTGCAATGCCTTAAGTGTAAGGTTTTGATTTGAAACTACGTTATGTGTGTATATGGACAACTAAATTGTATGCATAAATAGAGTACAATAAAAGTTCTCTGTGTGTGTGTGTGTGTGTGAGAGAGAGAGAGAGAGAGAGAGAGAGAGAGAGAAAAATATGAAAGCCTGTTGCGAGATCAGTCGTTGTAGTTGGTTGGAACACTGACCTTTGACGTGGCAGCCTGTGGTCAGTGGAGACGAAACCAATAGTTGTAGTAGATCTGAACACTGACCTGTGACGTGGCAGCCTGTGGTCAGTGGAGACGAAACCAACAGAAGTAGGTCTGAACACTCAACTGCGACGTTGCAGTCTCCACTGACCACAGGTTGCCACGTCACAAGTCCGTGTTCTGGCCTTCTATAATGATTGGTCTCGCCACAGGCAATCATTACACACACACACACAAATACACATAGCTTTTATTTGTCTCTATTTATGCATACAATCGTTGCACTGTCGTACCGACTTGTGACGTGGAAACGAACTATTGGTCTCCACTGACCTCAGGTTGGCACGTCACAGATCAGCGTTCAGGCCTTCTAAGACGATTGGTCGCGCCTAATATCGCCATTTATACCAACTAATAGCTGTCTAAATAACCACTGAAAAATGGAACTAGATCTTGAGGTGCCCTAACGAATATTTTGTTTTGTTTCAACATTTCATTGATAGTCTGCTCTGACGACTGTTTCTACCCCAGTGCTCTGTTGAGGATGAGAAACATTGTGCATTGAGACGTTCTACAGCTGGTCAATGGAGACGTTCTACAGCTGGTCAATGGAGACGTTCTACAGCTGGTCAATGGAGACGTTCTACAGCTGGTCAATGGAGACGTTCTACAGCTGGTCAATGGAGACGTTATACAGTTGCTCAATGGTACAGTTCTACTGATGGACAATGGAGACGTTCTACAGCTGGTCAATGGTACAGTTCTACAGCTGGTCAATGGAGACGTTCTACAGCTGGTCAATGGAGACGTTCTACAGCTGCTCAATGGTACAGTTCTACAGCTGGTCAATGGTACAGTTCTACAGCTGGTCAATGGAGACGTTCTACAGCTGGTCAATGGTACAGTTCTACAGCTGGTCAATGGAGACGTTCTACAGCTGGTCAATGGAGACGTTCTACAGCTGGTCAATGGTACAGTTCTACAGCTGGTCAATGGAGACGTTCTACAGCTGGTCAATGGTACAGTTCTACAGCTGGTCAATGGAGACGTTCTACAGCTGGTCAATAGTACAGTTCTACTGATGGACAATGGAGACGTTCTACAGTTGGTCAATGGAGACGTTCAACAGCTGGTCAATGGTACAGTTCTACTAATGGACAATGGAGACGTTTTACAGTTGGTCAATGGAGACGTTCTACAGCTGGTCAATGGTACAGTTCTACTGATGGACAATGGAGACGTTCTACAGCTGGTCAATGGAGACGTTCTACAGTTGGTCAATGGAGACGTTCTACAGCTGGTCAATGGTACAGTTCTACTGATGGACAATGGAGACGTTCTACAGTTGGTCAATGGAGACGTTCTACAGTTGGTCAATGGTACAGTTCTACTGATGGACAATGGAGACGTTCTACAGCTGGTCAATGGTACAGTTCTACTGATGGACAATGGAGACGTTCCACAGTTGGTCAATGGAGACGTTCTACAGCTGGTCAATGGTACAGTTCTACTGATGGACAATGGAGACGTTCTACAGCTGGTCAATGGAGACGTTCTACAGCTGGTCAATGGAGACGTTCTACAGCTGGTCAATGGAGACGTTATACAGTTGCTCAATGGTACAGTTCTACTGATGGACAATGGAGACGTTCTACAGCTGGTCAATGGTACAGTTCTACAGCTGGTCAATGGAGACGTTCTACAGCTGCTCAATGGTACAGTTCTACAGCTGGTCAATGGTACAGTTCTACAGCTGGTCAATGGAGACGTTCTACAGCTGGTCAATGGTACAGTTCTACAGCTGGTCAATGGAGACGTTCTACAGCTGGTCAATGGAGACGTTCTACAGCTGGTCAATGGTACAGTTCTACAGCTGGTCAATGGAGACGTTCTACAGCTGGTCAATGGTACAGTTCTACAGCTGGTCAATGGAGACGTTCTACAGCTGGTCAATAGTACAGTTCTACTGATGGACAATGGAGACGTTCTACAGTTGGTCAATGGAGACGTTCAACAGCTGGTCAATGGTACAGTTCTACTAATGGACAATGGAGACGTTTTACAGTTGGTCAATGGAGACGTTCTACAGCTGGTCAATGATACAGTTCTACTGATGGACAATGGAGACGTTCTACAGCTGGTCAATGGAGACGTTCTACAGTTGGTCAATGGAGACGTTCTACAGCTGGTCAATGGTACAGTTCTACTGATGGACAATGGAGACGTTCTACAGTTGGTCAATGGAGACGTTCTACAGTTGGTCAATGGTACAGTTCTACTGATGGACAATGGAGACGTTCTACAGCTGGTCAATGGTACAGTTCTACTGATGGACAATGGAGACGTTCCACAGTTGGTCAATGGAGACGTTCTACAGCTGATCAATGGTACAGTTCTACTGATGGACAATGGAGACGTTCTACAGCTGGTCAATGGTACAGTTCTACTGATGGACAATGGAGACGTTCCACAGTTGGTCAATGGAGACGTTCTACAACTGGTCAATGGTACAGTTCTACTGATGGACAATGGAGACGTTCCACAGTTGGTCAATGGAGACGTTCTACAACTGGTCAATGGTACAGTTCTACTGATGGACAATGGAGACGTTCTACAGCTGGTCAACGGAGACGTTCTACAGTTGGTCAATGGAGACGTTCTACAACTGGTCAATGGTACAGTTCTACTGATGGACAATGGAGACGTTCTACAGCTGGTCAATGGAGACGTTCTACAGTTGGTCAATGGTACAGTTCTACAGTTGGTCAATGGTACAGTTCTACTGAAGGACAATGGAGACGTTCTACATCTGGATCGCTCATTGAACGTGCAGTACTATTTGGTGCTTCTGGTGTTGTGGTGAATCAAATGACAGTCTTTTTATCCTTTAAAAAAAAACAAAACAAATCAACTGAAATTAATTTTTTTGTTCCCAATCTGAAGTTGTTGTTTTTATAAGTTCGAGTAAATGTTATTCGCTTTTGTTATTTTTATTCAAATTATTTGGTAGAATGGGTTGCCTGGATCCGACAGTAAAAGAAATGACTTTAAGTCTCTAATTAACACGCAGGGCTAGGTTAACACATGAATAGCGTAGGACGTAATTATTTTCTTTTTAAAAGAATGTCGGTAATGTAAAAGATAATATTATTTTTTTGGTATTATTAATACTATTTTGGTTGTGTACAGCCTCACGTTTAAAAGGCCACATGTTTAACTAACTCTAAGGTTCAACGTTATTTGACAGTGTCTTTCACTGGGCTGTTGGCTTGGATTGGTTGAATTGAAACGGGGATGGGTCTCATTCTGGTTGCTTGATTTCAATGTGTATTCAAGTGTAATACTTACGTGATTCTGATGCGTGAGTGTGTGTGTGTGTGTGTGTTGTAGTGTCGTTAGAGACCAAAAGCAACAGAATGTTTTGTTGTGTAGTCCACTTGACCCCGGAAATTCTTAGAGTCTGTATCAGAAATCGATAGTTTTCAAGTTTAGTGTTCTGTTCCTTTCTTAAACTTGGAGTATTGGATTTACTTATTTCAGAAATTTCCCATTTGAAATGTGCCCACGACACACAATGTATGTAAGTAGTTTGTATCTGTTTTCCATTCAGCTTTGTAACATCCACGTCAAGTCGTTTAAAGTGTTTCACTTACATTACATTAGAATATTGATATGCACAAAGCGTTAATTCAATTTTATGGTTTTCTTTTGTTTTATACGAAGTGTTTGTTTGACATCAGTACAATGTACTATAAGGTTCAGTTTGGCTACTTGATGCACGCAAAGACATAATGGAGGGCATTGTGTTTTTAGTGTTAGACATTCTTATAACAATACTTTTGTTGAGTTTCACTAGTCTGGTTTAATCTGTCATCCGATCAGTATGTCTGTGTTGACTTCTAGTGGACTAAAGATGATTAGTATACTTTAAACTCTTTTATTGAAGTGCTTTAAACAGGAGATTAAAAATGTATCAGATAAGTATCATAACTTCTTTTTACAGTTGCACTAGTTCAACAATGTTTAAAAACACTAAAGCATGACTTCGAATAACAAGTCATCTGCATTAGAAACAAAAATTACGTTCGAAATTCTTCACCATCCATGTAGTAACCATGACACAACAACAACAATACATAGTGTGCATCTATTCAAAGCCTCTGTACCATCAACTAAATACATATTTCTCGTCAAGTCTATTGACTCTTTGCCAATTGTCCATCACCCTTCCACTTCTCTTTTTCATACTTCCACTTCTCTTTTTTTAATCCTTCCACTGCTATTTTTCATCCTTCTACTTCTCTTTTCATCCTTCCACTTCTCTTTTTCATCCGTCCACTGCTCTATTTCATCCTTCCACTTCTCTTTGGATGGCTGCCTGGTCGTGCGGTTTGCGCGCTGGACTGTCGTTGGGATTTATCGACGGTCGAGGGTTCAAACCCTGCCCGCTCCCATTCCCCGTCGTCCTGCGGAAGGTTTGGACTAGGAAGTAAACTATCTTCAACTCTGAAGGAACATCCGAATTATGTAAAACATTTTACAAAACATCTTTTTCATACTTCCACTTCTCTTTTTCATCATTACACTTCTCTTTTTCATACTTCCACTTCTCTTTTTCATCCTTCCACTTCTCTTTATGATACTTCCACTTCTCTTTTTCATCCTTCCACTTCTCTTTTTCATCCTTCCACTTCTCTTCTTGATACTGTTCTATTTCATCAAATGGTAGTGCCTTGTGGTCGGATCACATAGTATCCTGTGAGAATCGAGATTCTATCAACAATCTGATGAGGAACTGACCACTGTCCAGATGAATAGTTTTGTTTTCTCGAAAACATTTTGACGACCCATGGGATTCAATGACGTAGTTATCTTTGAGCCTCTAAATCTGATGGACTAAGACTGAGACTAAGTCTGCTTCATTGATCTTTCTTGAATGATCTTTATTTGAAATTGCTGTATCCTAAGAACCTTTTATTTCAACTAAAAACACAAACATCCCACACACAAAAAAAAAAAGAAAAAACAGACAACAAAAAGATGGAAGTAGTACATTTGGAGTTTGTGAAATCTGGTGAAATCTTGATTTGGGGTTGAATATTCTGCAGTCTTCACACATTACACATTCAAACATGAATGTCTTGAAAAATGCAAAACTTGAAACGCACGCATGCGCAGTTCCAATTTCAGTTTTTACACAGCTCACTAAGCTGTGCAGCCAAGCGTGAAATAACTGGGGCTGAAAGTCATGACTTGTGATGTCAGTCCACGTTAGATGATTTCAACTGAACTAGTCAGAAGTATTATAACAAGGCTTATGATTGTGACTTGGTATTTTGAGTAAATAAAGATTAATTCGCCCATCATTGTAGGTTGAGAATCACAAGTTCTGAATGGGGTTGAATCAATTGTTGTGGATCACTTTTGCTATCTTGGCTCCATCATCCGCATTTAAATAGGCCCCGCGCTAATTCTAGGTATAAATTATTAAATGAAATCATTATAACTAATATAAAAACAGGGGTTTGTGGCCTCCTGAAAATCTCCTGAAATTGCAAAATATACAGAAAAGTCCTAAACTTATTAAAATCTCCTGAAAACATAAAAATCTCCAGAAAAATTTACAAAATTGTCATTTTAGGGTGCTAATCGTACGCGCGATAAAAAAAAAAACGTCATTATCAGCTTTCATTTAATAAAGACATTATGCTTATCCCTACACTGGCTTGACCCCGTGCAATCTGTTTCGCATAGCGGCCGCAATTATTAGGGCCGACCCTGCATATCACTGGGTTTTTTTTTCGTTTCAATTAAATGTTTTTGTACGTATTGTAACTTGACATTGTCAGGAATATCGTTAAGGTCTTTGAAACTGGATATTTAGATTTGTCAATAACACAAAACTTTGAATGGCTTATCAATTAACAACTTCAATGGGACCCGAGAATTAACAAAAATTAGACATTAATTTTAAAACTAATCGTTAATACAATACGTGCTTATAAAATAAGATTAAGTGGCAATCATGAAAGACTTTGGATGGCTTTGATCAAATCTATTCGCAGCTGAATCCTTTACCTGAACGCCTCAAAATTCGCGGTTATTGAATACAATTTATCGGCAGATTTTTACAAATTATCCTTTTATTATATGAGTTTAAACAACTGAATAGAACATATTTTATTGATTTTGTATTTAATATTTAAAAAGAAACTAACAAAAATATTTTAAAATTTTAAATGTTCAGAAAAGTACAGAAATGATAATAGATTTTAGGAAACATAAAGGCGGCCATCTTGCAGAAATTCAGATAAATAAGCAAACCGTAGAACAAGGTGCAAGAATATAAATACCTAGGTACAGTCATCAACAACAAACTGAAATGGAGTGACCACTGTCAAAACCTTTACACGAAAATTCACCAACGTCTTTTCTATCTTAGAAAGCTAAGGAAGTTTAACATTGACAAAACAAGAATTAAACTTTTTATGCAGCAACCATCAGCAGTCTAATTAACTTTGCCATCACCTGCTGGTATGGTAATACTTCATTGGAACAAAGACTTAGACTAAATAGACTAATTCAAAAAGCATCGTTTATCACTCGAAAACAACTACCATCTCTTGAAGAGCTTTTTCATGAAAGATTTCTGTCCAAAACACTCATGATCCTTAAAGACAACCTGCACCCATTAAACCACTGTTACATAAGATCTGAACGAAGTGTTTGTCTCCATTTCCATTAGAACTAAAAGAGAAAGATTCAAAAACTTTCGGTCAGAGTGTTACCAGGTCATCTGCCGTCATTGAGAAGTACATAGAAGTCTAAGTCACAAAGCGCTGGTTATGAGTGTGTATGTGTTCTGTAGTGTGAATGTTGTTCGTATTTGCATCTATATTTTTATTGTAAAGTAGTTACGCTGAGGTTGTCAATTGTAGTCAAAATGAATTTCCATTTGATTGGATCAATAAAAATTATCTTATCATATCTTAAAATAAGAGCAGCATGAAGGAGTTTATGAATTAATTTAATTCTCTTTTTCTGTTGCGTGTCGACAGTTTTACGCGCTGAGTATTTTGGCATTTCAGTCTACTTGAAACCCATGAATATGTATTGACTAATGTATAGTGTATATACTACTAATGTATGCTCCGAAGCAGGCCGTTTTGGCGACGCCGTTTTGGCCCCGCCGTTTTGGCGCGAAGGTCGTTTTGGCGACAGGACGTTTTGGCGCGAAATAGATTATGTACGTTTTACATAGACATAGACACCATGGTTATTTGCCTTAGTCGCTGGAATTCAAGGGTTCATTAAAAAAAAGCTACGTGCTTATTAAATTATCGTCAAATGATATCTCGAGCCAAAACGTCCCGTCGCCAAAACGGCTCGCGCCAAAACGTCCCGTCGCCAAAACGGCGGGGCCAAAACGGCGTCGTCAAAACGGCGGCGCCAAAACGTCACGTATCGTGTATGCTCTACTAATGTATATTGTATATACTACTAATGTATGCTCTACTAATGTATATTGTATATACTACTAATGTATGCTCTACTAATGTATATTGTATATACTACTAATGTATGCTCTACTAATGTATGTACTACTAATGTATGCTCTACTAATGTATATACTACTAATGTATGCTCTACTAATGTATGCTCTACTAATGTATGTACTACTAATGTATGTACTACTAATGTATGCTCTACTAATGTATGCTCTACTAATGTATGTACTACTAATGTATGTACTACTAATGTATGTTCTACTAATGTATGCTCTACTAATGTATGCTCTACTAATGTATGCTCTACTAATGTATGTTCTACTAATGTATGTACTACTAATGTATGCTCTACTAATGTATATTGTATATACTACTAATGCATGCTCTACTAATGTATGTACTACTAATGTATGCTCTACTAATGTATGCTCTACTAATGTATGCTCTACTAATGTATGCTCTACTAATGTATATTGTATATACTACTAATGTATGCTCTACTAATGTATATTGTATATACTACTAATGCATGCTCTACTAATGTATGTACTACTAATGTATGCTCTACTAATGTATGCTCTACTAATGTATATTGTATATACTACTAATGTATGCTCTACTAATGTATATTGTATATACTACTAATGCATGCTCTACTAATGTATGTACTACTAATGTATGCTCTACTAATGTATGCTCTACTAATGTATGCTCTACTAATGTATGTACTACTAATGTATGCTCTACTAATGTATGCTCTACTAATGTATGTACTACTAATGTATGCTCTACTAATGTATGCTCTACTAATGTATGCTCTACTATAATGTATGCTCTACTATAATGTATGCTCTACTAATGTATGCTCTACTAATGTATGCTCTACTAATGTATGTACTACTAATGTATGTACTACTAATGTATGTACTACTAATGTATGCACTACTAATGTATATACTACTAATGTATGCTCTACTAATGTATGCTCTACTAATGTATGCTCTACTAATGTATATTGTATATACTACTAATGTATGCTCTACTAATGTATATTGTATATACTACTAATGCATGCTCTACTAATGTATGTACTACTAATGTATGCTCTACTAATGTATGCTCTACTAATGTATGCTCTACTAATGTATGTACTACTAATGTATGCTCTACTAATGTATGCTCTACTAATGTATGTACTACTAATGTATGCTCTACTAATGTATGCTCTACTAATGTATGCTCTACTATAATGTATGCTCTACTAATGTATGCTCTACTAATGTATGCTCTACTAATGTATGTACTACTAATGTATGTACTACTAATGTATGTACTACTAATGTATGTACTACTAATGTATGCACTACTAATGTATATACTACTAATGTATGCTCTACTAATGTATGCTCTACTAATGTATGCTCTACTAATGTATATTGTATATACTACTAATGTATGCTCTACTAATGTATATTGTATATACTACTAATGCATGCTCTACTAATGTATGCTCTACTAATGTATATACTACTAATGTATGCTCTACTAATGTATGCTCTACTAATGTATGCTCTACTATAATGTATGCTCTACTAATGTATGCTCTACTAATGTATGCTCTACTATAATGTATGCTCTACTAATGTATGCTCTACTAATGTATGCTCTACTAATGTATGCTCTACTAATGTATGTACTACTAATGTATGTACTACTAATGTATGTACTACTAATGTATGCACTACTAATGTATATACTACTAATGTATGCTCTACTAATGTATGTACTACTAATGTATGCTCTACTAATGTATGCTCTATTAATGTATGCTCTACTAATGTATGTACTACTAATGTATGCTCTACTAATGTATATTGTATATACTACTAATGTATGCCCTACTAATGTATATTGTATATACTACTAATGTATGCCCTACTAATGTATATTGTATATACTACTAATGTATGCACTACTAATGTATGCACAACTAATGTCTGTACTACTAACGTATGTACTACTAATGTATACTACTATTTTCAAATACGATTTCTGCGCATGCGTGACCTTTTTTAGTACGCGATTCATGAATGAATATATCTCAACACGGCTTCGCAGCTCTAGCGAACGAATGTATGAAAAAAATGCTTTAGAAAAACAAATTTGAATGTTAATTTGATTCAAATATGAAATGAATGGACTATAATATAAGTATGTCCGTTTGTCAAAGTATAAAACTATCTTTGCGAAGAGAAGTTATATTATCTTAGAGTTGAATTAGAGTTTTAGACCTAAGAAAGTATAACATTACTGTATTGCCTAATGAAAGAATGTGCGTCAGGAATTCTAAATTCGCAGATGTATGGAACGAATTTATATAAAAAATGCTTTTGAAACACAAATTTGAAGGTTAATTTTATTAAATCATGAAATCAATGGACTATATTTTGTATGTTCATGTGTCAAAGTAAAAAAATATCTGCGCAAAGTGTAGTTCTTAAAATTAGATCTAGATCTAGAACCTTTTAATCTTTTCTCATTTAAACGAAAAACTGAATTCACTCAATCTTGAAAACTTCCTAGCATCTTTGAAATTTCTTGCAGAATTTCATGAAGTTAAGATACATCACTTACATAGAATCGAATATGGGAAGACACATTAATTGTCACCAGAAATTCAAGATGAGTTCATTAACTAGATGGGCAATAAAGTTAGGGAATCTATTGTAGGGAAAGTCAAGCAAGTTTGTTACTTTTCTCTTGAGCTTGATTCCACCCCAGATGTTTTTCATCAAGAACAAGTATCCCTAATAGTTTGTTAATAGGATGTTGATAATTTCAAAATAAAAGAGTCATTCATTGGTTGCTTTGAAATTTTGGAACCTGATTCACAACATTATGAAGAACTTGTTCTGAAAACTCTTCAAGACATTGGACTGGACTTTGATCTGTGCAGAGGTCAAACCTATGATAACGCAGCCACAATGAATGGCTGTCTGTCTGGCCCTTCAGAAACGTCTCTTAGACATAAATCCAAAGGCAATTTTTCTGAACTGTGATCATCACTTTCTGAACCTGACAGCTCACCTTTCTGCTGAGATAGATCCAGCAATTATTACCTTTTTTTATATCAGTACATGGATTGTTCAACTTTTTTTCCAATTTACCCCAGAGATGGGCCAAGCTGAAAGAAGCTGGAATCTGGAGTTTAAAAAAGGAGAGTAATACAAGGTGGTCCACAAGAGAAGAAGTTACGTCGGCAGTTTCCTTGCATCTCGGCAAAAATCATCAAGTTGTTGGAGAAACTTTGATTCCACAACTGAAAGAATGGACACTAGAAGCAGTGCACAGAATCTTCTTCATGCAGTGGAAAATTATGAATTTTTTTCTTATCTGGAATAAAATACAAAAGTCTGTACTGCTCATGCGAAAGCTGCTGAAGAAATTAAAACCCTTTCATGCTTTCTGCAAAATGATGTGAAACTGACGAACCTAATCACCCAATCCATCGAAAAAGCAAAAGCAGGTAGTGAATGCTATGGAGTTACTGTAATTAAAACAACCAGAAGAAAGAAAAGAGTTGATGGGGAGTTGAGTTCTGATGTAGGACTGTCAATAGAACTGCAATTCAAACGTATTGCCACAGAAGTGCTGGACAGACTTCATATGGAGATGAAGGACAGATTTCAAAGGCTGGAAAACCACGTGGACACCTTTGGGTTTTTTCTTGAACCAAGACACCTCTTGGAGTCTATAGATGATGACACGCTGATGAAAAAACTGTGTTACTTTTCCCAGTTTGATGAAATAGAGGCAAATCTCTTGTTCAATGATGTTATTGATGCACGAGCACTTTTCATCAACAAACCCACAATCACCTATTGACATATTGAGGAAGCTGGCTTCATATGGTAATGATGTGAGCTCAAACCTTGCAACATCCATTAGGATACTGCTAACTCAGGCCACTTCTATTGCGTCAAGTGAGAGATAATTCTCAAAGCTCAAGAGCACAAAGACGCAAGAAAGGCTTAGCAGCAAAGCTTTAATGTTAGTGGAGTCACAAATACTACACAGTATCGATGTAGATGATGTTATAGATGACCTCTGACCTTGGCTGCACAGAAATCACGACGTGTTAAGTTTACTAATATACTGTACCAATTGGAATGTAGGGCTATATATTTATTAAGTACATTATCTCATGTCATGATGTCGAATATCAAAATGTAAGGGGCTTCCAAAGAGGTCAATCCCTCCGGGCCCCCAGATTCCTAGCTACGCCCCTGGAAGACTTAGTTACTACATATTAGTGATTTAATGATCTAAAGACTGACTTGACCTCACCTTTACTTGACTATTTACCTTCTAAAGACAACAAGATCTTGGGCATCACTCATATTCAGGGCCGCCACGCTCCGTGCTTGCCTAAGGGCGCCACATCCTCTCCCTGCCCTCATCCCCCCCCCTATCCCAGCAGACTTACCTCAATCAGAGTTTTTTTTTTTCGCTGCCCTATCAGTGGACTGAAAGTGAGCGCAAAACTGACATTGGCGCTGATTACAAGTCCTAACACTTGGACCAGTTGCGCTCTGTGCGGGAGAAAAATCCGTCCGCAGAAAGCACGCGAGTGGCGTGGATGAGCACACACTGGCGCGTGCAGGCGAGGAGGTGGGGGGAACTTTCGTCTATCGGATAGTCTGAGTGCTAGCCTAGGTGAGCGCTAACACTACTTCCATTGAGTTATTGTACATACATACATACATACGTTTTTACCTTTGAAAGGAATATTGTTCTCTCAACATATGTCTAATGTAAGTCTTTTGTTCGGACTACCTTCTAAACAGTGGACAGTCTTCGCGGTCTTTCATTATAGATTCTTTGGTTGGAGAATTTAATTCGGATTTTAAAAAAATAAATTGTGTGAAATGTTTTCTTGAAGGAATACAGTTGAAGACAGTCTTTTTTTTAATTAATTTTTTTTTAATTTGTTTTTAGATTTTAATTCATAATTTTTCCATTTTTTAATATTTCTTGTTTTAAGGTGCGGCTTACAGCTAAAAATACATTTAGCGGGCCTAGTTATTCAACTAAATCTCGTGAGATAAAAAATTAGCGAAATACTTACGAGTCTAGAAAGTTGTAGTGTATACTTTTAAATTGTGTACTTCATAATGCCATGGATATTTCGTTTGGGCTAAAGATAAATATTTGAAGGTGTCGATAAAGAAAATATTTGAGTGCTGGCCTGTGTGACAAGAGTGTTTGATAAAGTTATTCAATGGATTACAAGGACAGTAGTCCTTATGTAGACAGAAGTCCTTAGGTAGACAGTAGTCCTTAGGTAGACAGTAGTCCTTAGGTAGACAGTAGTCCTTAGGTAGACAGTAGTCCTTAGGTAGACACAAGTCGCTTTTTCGCTACGTGAAATACTGGACTCTTCTGAAATCTCAGACTTTAAGCCAACCCTTTAGTAATATGTTTGTATCATATTGAATACTATTTATTGTTATATTGAATACTATTAGTGAAGAAGAAAAATATTGGACCAACTAATTGGGCTACTACAAGGTAGATGTACCAGGCAATAGGGCTACTACAAATTAGATGTAGCAGGTAATAGGGCTACTACAAGGTACATGTACCAGGTAATAGGGCTACTACAAGGTAGATGTAGCAGGTAATAGGGATACTACAAGTTAGATGTAGCAGGTAATAGGGCTACTACAAGGTAGATGTAACAGGTAATAGGGCTATACAAGTTAGATGTATCATGTAATAGGGCTACTACAAGGTAGATGTACCAGGTAATAGGGCTACTACAAGGTAGATGTATCAGGTAATAGGGCTACTACAAGGTAGATGTATCATGTAATAGGGCTACTACAAGGTAGATGTATCAGGTAATAGGGCTACTACAAGGTAGATGTATCAGGTAATAGGGCTACTACAAGGTAGATGTAATAGTTTGTGGCTATAATAGTAGTTCTTTAACAGGGATAAAAAAGGGAAAGACAATTGGTAAGTTTTATATTTTTAATTCTACCAAAAACGTCTATATTAAGTCTATTTTCTACCACATATGCTATGTGGTATAGACTATTTGATGCCTATTCTATTATCTAACATGTACGCTCAGTGAAAAGGTCAGCAGGTAGATTTGTGTACTATGTCGGGTTCAGTAATAGTTGTTTCTTTCGGTAAAATCTTTACATTGGAGTTTTTCAAACCAAAATTTTTTTTTCATTGGTAATTAATAATCTGTTCTTTGTTGACATTTTCGGTTTTTAAATCTAGTTTACAGTCTTTAAAGAATAAAAAAAAAGAGAAAGCGATGTGGGAAAATATTGGTGCGATATAGTGGAACCGAAAAAGAAAATGGGAGAAAATAGTTGAGATTGGGACTTTGAACTGCACAAAATGGACAATGTTATGGACATTGTCTTGAAAGACTAAATCCTAAACATTGGCGCTACAAACGAAAGATATAAGAAATGTATACATACAAACATACAATAATAGTGTAAGCTAAGACATAGCGTTTCAATACTTCGTATATTAAGATAAGATAAGATGACTTAATTTGATAGAAACATATGAACTTCTGTTGGACTACAAATTGTTCACTTCTGTGTACACAGGATACACCTCCATTTATGCAAATTCCCATGCCTTCAAAGAATGTTGTACCAGGACAATGTATTGTGTTGTGAGCGTTAAAAAAACAACAATGTCCAACTTACTTCCAAACGTTGGGAATTTTTAATCTCAACATTTTTAACAATTTCAATTAAAATATTATTTTTTTTTGCTCCTGACCAAAATCTACATGTAAATAAACAAAAAATGCGTCGCTGTATAGCACGTCATCTGAAATGTCCACTGTCCAGTAGTGCAATGACCTATCTGTTTAGATAGTATTATGTGTTGTTTCTACACGGCTCTGTGTGACATGTGAGACACATATAGGTCTCAGTCACAGCTTGTTCAACTTCCTCAATCTGTAGACTCAAAACAACGTCTTATAGCCAGTAGCGGGAGGTATGCACCAAGGGGCCCGGGTTCAAGAATAAGATGGTGGGTCTTTCAGGGAAGGGTTGTGTGTAATAAACTAAAATCGAGATGTCATGCATGTATCAATGGTGTATGTATCAGTACGCTTACAAAAAGTCCAATTCAGATTTAATCTTTTACAGGTTTCATTGCCGTAAAACCAATTCATTAACCCGCTACTAACAAGTCATTTATAAGTCGGTACTTTTTCGTTCGTACATTCATTGTAGTTTCTTCATAATCCCCTTGAAGCCTGTAATGGTCATGGCCCAGTGCGCTTGGAGCTAGTTCGCTCCATGGTTGCTACGCCAATGCTTATACCCTTGTATCAGAGTTTCTTAAACATTTTCTAGTCCATCCCTTCGCCCTTTATGTTTTTAAAGCGACATTCAAGTCCAATGGAATATTGTTACCTTTTATCTATCCATTTCAGTCAATACACACAATTTGAATATTGTTACCTTTTATCTATCCATTTCAGTCAATACACACAATTTGAGCGTCGCCAAAGTTTTGACGAGATCCGGCAGAATGAACACTGGACTCTAGGAGGCCGCAATCATCCCGGCCCATGGCTGAGGAGTCCAGCGGCGCCGGGTACATGCCGGTCCGTGTCATTGTAGAACGTGCCGGAGAAGACTCCAACAACGACACAGACACTATGGCGAGCGGCGCTTATACTGAGGCGGACGCGCCTCTCTCTGAATGTGCAGGCGCCTCTGGACACTGTGAGGCCTCTGCTGAGAACGCCGACGATGCAGTTCTGTTTCAGGAAGTCACGAACACTTCCGCTAGCAACGAACAGCAAAACACTAACCAGTCGGCTAAGAAACCCGGTGACCTCGACGCGGAGCTAGGGGACGTTGTCCAGCAAGGTCTAGAGGATACTGGACCAGACCAGTCCCAAAGCCAACCTGTGGACCAGCAGAACGACGGAGATCAGGAAGAAGAGCTTCTTTTCCCAGGATTTGTGCCCAAGACGTTCTATTTTCTGACCCAGCGGAACCGCCTGCGTTTCTGGTGTCTACGATGTATTACCTGGCCATATCCTTTTCATGACATTAGTTCCAAATGAAATTAAGTCTAGACGTTCTCAGACGCCTTCGCCCCGTGTGTCGCCATTTAATTTTTGTGTTTCTGTCAGAAGTAATCAGAATTCTTGACTTAAAAGCACAGCTTTGTCCTATTCTCTTATGTTAATGTCTGAGAAAGTCTAGACTCAGCTGAAGTTGATAATATGTGATACAAATATTTTATGAAAGTTGTTATTTTCAATGTCTTAAGTGTCCTAATAAAATATATTTTATTTCTAAACAGATCAATTACTACAGATGTTTCCATGTGAGATTCAAGTTCTTAGAGATTTTATAATTCATTTTTTTTTTAATTGTTTTTATCGACCCGCTCTTTTATTTTTTTATTTTTTTTTAAAGTAGAATCCTTTGGATTTCTTATATTCTCTGGAGCCTGCAATCTCTTGCCAAAAGCATGGCATCAAACTGATTTAGAAGGCTATTTGAATACTTTGACCTACATAGTTCGACCTTGACATAAATAGTGTCCATTTCGTCATCCCAGATCGAATTTCAAAGGGAAGCAACTTTCTGTTGTTGTTTTTTTCATTGTGAATCCAATTAGAAATTGAGGAGTCACTTCTTAATAGATTTAGACGACATTATGTTATTTCGTACATTGACATTATTTAAACTATTCAACTATTACGACAATTAACGACATCACATAAAATATATGCACATGCAGCTAGACTTTAAAAGTTACAATTTCAAACCATCCTTTAATATTGACTGAGTTTTGAATGTAGCGCAGGATGTCATCCAAACATGTATATCCTAAATATGGAATTGTCTATTCTAAGACATCACTTTAACAATATGACATCAGCTGTAAGATTACACCACCGTCACGTGATTCATTTAATCCACATTAAACTTGAGCGTGGCGTAAAAGCTTGCGGCTAACTTCAATTTGTCTGCTTTTTTTTTCAGATTGTCCTCTATTTAATGTATTGTCATTTTTCAGATGCTGGCAGACGATGAGCCCTTTACATTTGTTGGCCTACACACTTATTTTTCGTTTGTGTGTGTGTGTCTTTTTTCCCTAGTGGTGAATCTTGCAGCGCCCACACAAGGAATCATTTTCATTAACGAATTCTCTCATTTCTCTCTAGGGAGCTTGTTTAGGACATTCACCACCACATGCCCTTGTCAAGTCCCCATTCACCACAACATGCTCTTGTCAAGTCCACATTCACCACCAAATGCTCTTGTGAAGTCCACTCACTTGACTAATAGTTAGATTTTTTTTCTGGTAATGTCTATCTTGTTTTGCACTAACATTTTGTGTTCAATCAAATGCTTCCTCTGATACTTTGTGGTCCCGTGTGGTTCATACAACCACATGTGGTCCATTTTGGTCACAGAGAACCAGCGTTTAGGTTTTTGTGGATGCTGACAATATGCAGCTACTTGAGGCTAACAGAATTTCCTTCTGTGATTGAGGTTAGCTAGCATTCTCTACACATGTGAGTGAAGGCTACTGGACTCAACATCTCTCTCTTTGGCATTTTTCATTCGCCAAGCGATCATGGATTAAAGTAACCAGATGATTAACTGGGCATCAGCGATGGTCGGAACGATGTCACCTACACAACAGTTCCCACTCTCTCCAAACAGCTGATGTGCCACAAGCAACTGATCTCCACTTCAGTTTGAAGCTAGCAGATGATACACTTGGACTGAGGCTCGCGGACTTTACAGAAATGAATTACTTTTGCGAAACTATAAAATTACTAGTATACTTTCTTTGAGTCTCAAATTATAAGTGGGCAAGCATCGGTCGTGCAAAAAATGAACATTCTACAAGTGTAAGACAGATGTCGTTCTAGTTTGTTACTTGTCATATACAAGAGGGGACTACGTACTGTGTGGCTCGCATCCTTAAGTGGCACGAATATGTTTGTACCAGGGAGATACTTAAAACAATCTCTCGCAGCCATCACTTATCACTGGTGTCAGTGATTCCAAATAATAACATCGTGGGATGGCGTGTGCTGGTCGCTTTCATCTGAATACGATTGCTACTGTGTAACGCATGACTAATTCAATGCATAGGATGGGCAGGTATCTGGACACGAGCAAGAGAAGAGAGAGAAGAGAGAGAGAGAGAGAGAGAGAGAGAGAAATGAAATGCGTGCATTTCTTGTGCGCCTCTTACTCCACCTGTCAGCTCTTCACAGCACGTGCCATTGCCTCGTGCCAGGTGCAGGCCATAGTAGCTAGTCATTCTACATCTCACCAGGTGTGACTTCATCCTGCCTGCTCTTAACATAAAGAACTTTAGTGCACCAAGTGTTCCGACAGCACTAAAGATGATCTTTCAGGACTATATAAAGATGACGTTCTCCTATTTAGACCCCAATGATAGAGCTAGATCTGTATATATTTGTACAGAATATACATAGGACTGAAACCAAATAAAATACGTAAAACTCAACTGTATCAAGCGGATACTAGATACTAACAGTAGGCACCCCATAATAAAAAGTTTATATAAACGAATATGAACAGTATCTAATGTGAAATTTCAAAGATAGCATCATGGATCTGAATCTCGAGTAGCAACTTTCTGTAGTGAAATAACACTGACTTGTCAATAAATTCCAATGTCCGAGGATCATACGAAGGAGAAGCCTAAAGGTGCACACACTACATGTACATTTACTGTTGAACAAGGACAGTGTGAGTCAAGTGCTCCTTCTTCCCTAGTGCCATTCTAGCGTGAAACGGGTTGCCTGAATCAGCCAGAAAAACAATGCCTTAGCAGAGTCTCGGATTAGCGTGTAGAACTTTAACATACGGATACATGAAGGACAAAATAATTTATTTTTTTTGTAATTTATAAGCCATACTAATTGTTACAGTCAGAGTGGGTAATAGTTTGTGTTAAGTGTTGCGACTATATTTGTATTCCATGGGCGAGGCTGTAGGCTATTGGTGTTACAAAGACAAAACAATGAGCTATGTGTGCCAACATGTCTGCAGGTGGCGTGATACCGAGAGTGTAACTTACACATGGATACATTAGCGCTGTACTGGTCAGACAATAAACTTGTTTGCCCACTTCGAGACAAATCAATATTAGTCAACAAAACAAAGTCTGTCCGGGTCAACATTTAAAACAACAATTGTTTGGTCTGATCTGGTCACGTGACGGGGGACAACAATGGTTTGGTCTGATCTGGTCATGTGACGAGGAGACAGGCCAGGGATTAGCCGATGACTGCGATGCTCCAAGAGGGTGAAAGGACTTACTGTGTGTGAGTGTGTATGTGTGTGTGTGAGTCTGTCTTTCTCTAGCAGTGTGTGCGCGATTGTGAACGAGACAGTTCATGTTATCAGCTAAAATCAATAACATCTGTCTCTTCCAGCAGATCGATAATTTAGAGACCATAAAAATGTTGATAACGTCTTGTTTCTGCCTCTCCTCAGTTCAAGTAGTCACGTGATTCCAAATGTACGAGACACATTTCAAAATCTACACTCATCCAGATTTAGCCGTGGCCTCATTGATATCTCTGATCATGTATCTAACATTTTTCTTGGTCACATAAGTTCCAGACTCGTGACGCAGTCTGAGACCAATCGTTATTAAAGGCCTAAACCCTGACCTGTAAGGTCGCAACCTGTGAGCCGTGGAGACCAAAAGCTCGTTGCTACGTCGTAGACACCTATTTGACAGTGACAGTGTTCACTCCTTCTATCACAATTGGTTTCGCGCGCCCCGCACAAAATTGTCCATTCCAATGAAAGGTATCATTATGTCCAGTTAACGAACGTTTTATGAGGCCAAATAGCACGGGCCAAATCTAGCCCGCGGGTCGTGGTTTGGTCATGACTGATTTACAGTGTTAGTAAAATTCAGATCTCCGCAGTCAATTTGATGTCTTTTTATTCTGGTAAATTGACATTTCAATTCACACGGTTGTCTAGATTATACTCTTGTTTGATGTGATAGTATTTCCTAAGTGACCAGTACTATTAACTTCTCATCTATACGTTTTTATCTTGCTCCTGGAAATGTTTGGGCCATCTTATGTCCTGATTGACCCTCTCCATCTTTCATCTGCCACCATAAAACAGTGTTGTCCAGAGAGAGAGAGAGGCCTTTCCGTTGTTTACAATTACAGAAGTATGTAGGCTACACTGCCTGACTCACGCCACCTGCAGACATGTTCACACATAGAGCTCATTGTTTAATCTGTAAGATAACAATATCTTAAAGCCACGCCCCTACTTTGTGAACTTATTTGCTACAAGCTAGTACTCACGCTCACTGTAGCATTTACTCACTTTGTCGTCATTCAACAGTAAATGTAAATTTAGTATCACGTGCATGCATATTTATGTTTCCCCCCCCCCCTTTCCACAACATCCTCGGACATGACAGACGTTTTTGGAGAAACATTTTCACAAGCATCAACAAGTCTCTCTACCTGTGTGTGCAATCAGAATGGATCCATTGAAAGAAACAAGAGGTAATAAAATAACTCTACTACAATACAGAGATCATGGCTTTATTCCACATAACCTAAGAAGCCAACATTTAAGTCCAAGAAATTTTTTCCATTCTGTCCCCCCCCCCCCAACCCCAGTGGAACTTACAAAAACTTTTCACCACACGAGTTCATTATTAACTTTCTTCTTACTGGAGGAATGCTACTTCTTACTGGAGGAATGCTACTTCTTACTGGAGAAATGCTACTTCTTACTGGAGAAATGCTACTTCTTACTGGAGAAATGCTACTTCTTACTGGAGAAATGCTACTTCTTACTGGAGAAATGCTACTTCTTACTGGAGAAATGCTACTTCTTACTGGAGAAATGCTACTTCTTACTGGAGACGTACTTCTATTTACTAGAGGAATACTAAGTAACAATCTAACAATAGTACATTCTATTACATCAAAAAGGATATTGAAGTTGTCCTAACAGTTACACTGATCTCGAATGGCCCAATTAGATGGTGTGGTCATGAACCTGCCAACATACCCTCCAAACTCAATAGTAGAGTCATAAGAACTCCTCTTAGAGAGGCGTCAGTCCGTCAGTATTAGACGCTCTTGCCCTGACAATCCAGCGCCTCAATAAAAATCCGATATAAAAAGAAGCTAAATAAGGCTGAGTGTGTCCAGACATTGATCTAGCTGCCACCAAGACATACAAGCCTCCCGTCAATCTGTCGGATACACATTAAGAGAACCTAAACATTATTCTTGTACCCAGACATCAAAGAGTTTTATCTAAACATGGAAACTATCATGAAGGGGCAGTTTTGTACATGTAACTATTAGACTTTACCAATCACTGTTCAAGTATGAGATAGAGCTAGACTTCTGTTGCTAGAGAACACTGAGTTGTTACGAACGAAAGTAAAAACCTTGAGACAATTAAAAGAGACATACAACATGATTCCAAGTCATTCTATAAAGCAGGAACACGACATTTGATTTCATGCCAATATGTACAGCAGAAATACGACATTTGATTTCATGTCAATATGTACAGCAGCCACACGACATTTGATTACGGCACATAGTATACAGATCGAGAAAAGGCATTTGATAATTACATTCAATATTTACAACACTAAATGATCATCTTTATGAACAGCAAGCCATGCAAACTTGTCGCTGGTTATGTCTAACTTCTGAATCTCGTCTGGAGTTTACTTTCAATAAAGTCTTAGGAAGATTTAAAGAACTGAACCCATGGATACTTCAAGATCAAAACTTGCAGGATGTTTCTGGATCGATACAGGTAAGAAATTTTGTGTTTTCTTTACAGTTAGAAAACCCACAGATTAAAAGGATAAAAGGAGGTGTGGGAACACTGAAGAAGGGGGGGGGGGCTTATACTTTAAAAAAAAAGAGAGGGAGGGGGCGATGAGGGAAACTGGTAGCAACACAATTTATAAGGTACAAAAATCTCTTAAGTTTAAAATAAAATAGTGACAACGTCTCAACAAAGGAAGCCTGCCATGTTGTTTTATTGTGATTTTAGTTATCCTAGTACGTCTCGCTGGATGTCGGTCTGAAAGTTTTCTCATGGGCTCTTTGCTTGGATAATCTCAGGCTACACAATAATAAGGGTTCAATGGTACTAGAGACATGGGGCTACTTAATATTGCTAACAATAGAATTCCTTTCATTCTAAACAAGATGTTTCAGATGTGTGTGTCATACATGTGTCAGATGCACCATAGCTACGTATGCTTATGTTTCAAATGTCAGGATGATGGTGTCAGATGCAAGTATCAGATGCTAGTGTCAGATGCGAGTGTCAGTTGCTAGTGCCAGATGTGTCACGTGCCAATGTCATAGGCTACTGTTACATGACAGTGTTCGATGCACTACTGGAGCTAGAGAGAAAAGATCGAATTAGACGACATTTTGACCAATAGATATTTCTCTCATGCACTGGCTAGCAAACAGATGACACTCTCACGTGACCTGTGGGTCATCCATTAATGGAATTTGTCAAAAAAATCTTTCTAACAACAAAATATGGCGATTTAATAGTTTTTTTTTAATTTAAGGTGCATTCTGGTGCTAGTAGATTCTCGATGTGAAGATTTGGTTTTGTTTTGGTTTGCAGACTAAACAAGAAATGAACATACTTGGCTTTAATTGAAATGTATAGAGAGGACGTAGTTCTTTTCTTTAGATTCATCCCGAAGTTCTTTTCAAATTGATTTGGTTTTTATAAAGTCATTGTTGTGTGAAAAACTGGTTCCTGTATCCTAAATATGCCACGAAATAAAGGATTCTAAACTACTTTGGATGTTTAAAGTTAAAAGTAATGAAAAGAGATGTAAAGGTCATCTGTTTATATGACCGAAGGTCAACAAGGGTGCCATGTAACAAGCACAACCACCAATCGTTTTTACTTTCCCCAATCATACCAGGTATCACGAATCACAAAATTCACCGAGATTTGAATCTTGTACTTCTCGGTTTGGAAGCTAAGCTCTTTACCACTCACCCACCCTGCCCTCCCCATTCCATTTTAATGTTTGAACCTCTACAAAATAAGAGTGACAGTTCAACCAAAACAAACTTTTGTTGTGTGGCATTGACGTGTGAAGGTCATTCTGACCTGTCAACTCACTGACTACCTCTTACATTTACTTGACTCTGTACTCTGAAGGTCAATTTGAAGGTTAACATCTCGATTCCCTGGCCAGGCCGTGTCAACCGAGCGTCCTCGGCTTGACTGATACAGCCGATCCCGACAATTTTAAATAAATTACCTCCACCAAAATGAGTCTAATTCTACGCAAGTGCTCACTCTGGACATGTCATGTCTTCGCGTGCATCAATCAAGAGGGTCGCGACGGGCCAGGCCCATTTCGTGGGAAGAGTAAACGCACGAAGTCGACCGTTGCGTCATAAGGTTGGCTCTGAGAAAATAAAAGAGGTCGGCATCCTCTGTGATGCAAGCTCAAATGTCTGTGTCACGTGGAACTTTACCGCAGAGTCCTCCTCTTGTGGGGACCACAAAGCAGGTGAACTCGAGTTAAGGGCACGTCACTGCAGCCTGATTGAACTGTGGAACTGAAGGCGCCATTCTGCAGATCGTGCATTCATTAGGCTGTTGAACGTTGTTATTAGAACATGGCGCTATGATACGCTAGTTTGATACAGTGATATGATACGATGATATGATACGATGATATGATACGATGATATGATACGATGATATAAAATGATGATATGGTTTGGTGATTTGAAACGATAATTTGTTACGATGATATGATACGATGTTAGATATATATGATATGATACGATATGGTGCGATGAAACGATACGATGATGGTTATCCGATGAAATAATACGGCATCTAAAAGACTTAAAACCATTTTGATTTCTTTACACTTCCAGTCCAATGTTGTCAGTGACACTGATAGAATGACACATTGTTTTATGGCAGAAATACACACACACACATACACACACACATACACACACACATACACACATAGAGAATGTTCGAGTTTTCGAAGATGAAAGGATGCATTTGTTTTGGTGGGCTGCCCTGAAATATAGCGCAACCGATGTTTAGTAAATAAAACACATCAAGACTTTTCAGTGTTTAGTTATTGGAAGTTTGAGAACCGTTCCACGAGAACATTGCAAACAATGTTATACCAATTGAAGAAGCGACAAGAATATTAACAATATTTATAACCACTGAATGATTCGTCGATGATCTAATTGTCTGTGAACCATTTGTCGCGAACTAATCGTCGGTGAACCATTTGTCTGTAAACCATTTGTCAGGGGAATGATTTGTCTGTAAAAGAATTGTCGCGTTTTCCTTGTGAGAACATGGAAACAAATATGGATACATTTAAAATGCCTAAGATAGATTCTAATAACTATGCCTGCCTTGTCTACTTTATAGACACTTTCTGTTCTAATAACTATGCCTGCCTTGTCTACTTTATAGACACTTTCTGTTCTAATAATGTGGCCATGTTCTTCTAATTCGTCTGTAATAACATTTCATATTCTAACATTCTATTATGTACTTCTCATTCATCTGTCAGGGTAGTTTCTATTCTAATAATCCTGCCTCGTATTTTCTGTTCAATTACTCCTGTACAGATCTATTTCATTTTAGTTGCTGGTGTTGCGTGTTAATGTTTCCAAGTGACCTGGTGCTTCGAGTTTGGATAGAAGTAGACCAAAAGTAGAATTGATCGATGAACTAAGGCTGGGGGGGGGGGGGAGGGGGGGGATCCATTAAAATCTTAGAACTGCAGGAGATGGGCCGCAATCGCGTGTTTAGTCCCCCCCCCCCACACACACACACACCACTAGCCCCACACACACATACACCACTAGGCCCACACTTAGTGTTGACACGTTTCCTCCCCATTAAAAACATCTCAGATCTCTGGACTTCAACCAAGTCTGAATCTTTCTACCCTAGTTGAAACATAAAGACACATCCATCTGAGTTACTTTGTCAGAGATGTTTTTCATTTCTTCTATACTATACATTCTGTCAGGGGCGGGCGTGTAGCGATGACGCGTTGCGAAGAAGTTGTCCGATGACGTGTACGAATGACATGTGGCCAGAATGTGTATCTAAGACGTGTGCAAATGATGTGTCCAATGAGGGGTCACACAAACATGGGGATGAGGGGGGGGGGGAGCAGAAACTATTACGTCCAATACTTTTAAAACATTCATTTCTTCAAACTTCTGCTCGCTTGACCGCAACTCACAGCAAGATGATTATTTGCAAAACTTTTTCAGGCTTTTTTTTTATGTTCTTTCGCAATTTTTGTTTAAACCCCCGGCTCTGAAATATAATATAGACCTGGAAGAGTTTGGCTAGAACTCGCAAACCTTACATTTAGTTTGAGACGCGTTTGGAATCAATGGCCATCAGCCACACAATTCTTCAATTCAAGATCCTACTCATTACACGTAGACTATAATAATTATATAAGGAACTAGCTGCTTTTACGAAGAGCATAAAAGTGAATAGAAATATCAACAAACACTTCCTGTGAGTACCCCCTCCCACCCTCCCTTTAAAGAAACACCTTCTCTTCCATCCATTACATGTTTCATCAAAAACGCATTCTTTGTCTCGGGCTCTTGTCAAATTGGCAGCGCTTCCATCAAAGTCGGCAATATCTCATACTTACAAATCATCCCTTCTTCGCACTGCCTCCCTTAAGCTCCTCCTCTGGCGCGATATCCTCTCTCATTTCCGCCTCGCACTCTCCGTGTCTTCCTGTGATCACATGACAGGGTAAATGCCGAATAATAAATCTTGCACGGCCGTAGCCTGCCCCTCACTTCCTCTAGACGTTGGTGCTGGTGTCTGTAATGGTGCAATCACTTCCTTGTTATCTTTTTATCTATTTGTATTAGCTAAATGCTTCCCAACATTAGAGTCCAATGTTTCTGTTCATTCTAGTCTATCAAATCATTACAAGCTAAGTTTTAATATCCAGGCTGAGTGGGGAGGGGAACAAAGGTAAAGTACACGTTTCAAGCCTTGCCATCTATTGGCGTATATGATGTAAGGGTCAGCCGTTTCTGTGGCCAACACAAGGAAAAACCGCCTTTACTTGTCCCCAACTAATTTCAGGCACTTTTGTTGATTGGACTCCGGGGCGCCCTAAAAAATCATGAAATTCCGTCTTCCCCTGAATTCTAACACTGGGTTCTGAAGCCAACCGATTGACCACTCAGCCATCACGTCGCTATGTAGGAAATGATATTAATGTCAGTTTGTTAGGCTCCACTGTTAGCTAAGGTGTCCAGTGTAGAATCCTTTACTGCTCCCAATACATTTGAAGTATCTCTTACAGCTGAGTGAACTGAAAAGGCGTCCTAGAATAACGTCAAATGGTGTACAGAACTTTGTGAATTTGGGGCGTCCTAGAACAGCGTAAATTCAAGGGTGTACAGAAGTTTGTAAATTCGGCGCGTCCTAGAATAACGTCAAAGGGTGTACAGAAGTTTGTAAATTCGGCGCGTCCTAGAATAACGTCAAAGGGTGTACAGAAGTTTGTAAATTCGGCGCGTCCTAGAATAACGTCAAAGGGTGTACAGAAGTTTGTAAATTCGGCGCGTCCTAGAATAACGTCAAAGGGTGTACAGAAGTTTGTAAATTCGGCGCGTCCTAGAACAGGGGGAACTCTGATGGGCGTACTACAACTGGGTAGACTCAAAGAGGTTCTAAAAATCTCTGATTCAAAATCTCAAATTTCACCAAGATTCGAGCTCAATTCTCTTGGTTTGAAAGTCACATCACCACCACTCTATCAGTTCTAGTTGCACATTCTGGGCAGTACCTCGGATAGACACAACGGCGTCAAGAAGCTTTCCTTTCAAAAATAAAAAATTAGGCAGCGCTCTATTTGTAGCCACTCATTTCCTGTCCCTACGGCTTCCTCTTGGAACAGAGCTCAACAAGTTATTTAGAGACACCATGTAGGCTACTCCATGTAAACAACCAAGTCAGTGCGGCGTCAGTGTGTGGCGTCAATGGGGCGTTCGTGTGGCGCGGTAATGTACAAATCATTGTAATTAGATCCTTACTTGTATATTTGCTAAAGAAAAAAGTACGTGGATATTATAAATTACGAATAAAGTTTTTTTTTTTTTGCTGTTTGGATTGAATCAGAGGAGCATCGGTTGTAGTAGATCTTGGTTGGGTTCAATCATTTTGTACCCCAACCTTTTTTTTTTCTCCGAGATCCTAGAATTTCCGTTCGAGCCCTCGAGCTCAAAATCAGGTAGTTCAACTTCTACAAAATGCATTTAAAAAGCGATCTCGGTAGCATTCACCCAGATACCCCCTTCTTTCTTTACCCACCTCTTTCCCAACTGGACCAGACAAAAAAAAAACTAGTAAGAATATTTGAAACACACAGATTTATTATTGTTAGTGTAGATTTATTAATTAATATAAACTTTGTTTTTTTTTTGTTTCGTTGTGTTTTTAAATGAGTTTTTCTTTCTTTTTTCTTTCTCTGCCCATGTCATCACCATTTTCTGACCATTTTCTAATTGTGCTCCAATCCAAGGCCTTGTCTTCAGTTCAGCCATGGGTAGCTGTGGTAGCTGTGCATCAAACAGAAGAGTTGATTAGTTCCCTAGAAGAGGAGTTGATTAGTTCCCTAGACCTGAAAGTTGATAGAAGCGCCGGCTTCTTCCTTTGACTTATCCACGATACATGTCCCCCACTTCATTGAGAAGATCTCTTCCTTGCAGCGTGTGTTTCATTCATGGCTAGAGACCTCTGTGAACATGTTATCTCCAGACATCTAGAAGAAGAATCTGAAATTAGGTGCTCGCCCTGCAATGACACCGATTGTCTGCAGTGATAGATGCGTAGTATGTGTGTGTGTGTGTGAGAGAGAGAGAGAGAGGTGGAGTATGTGTGTGTGCGAGGGATTTAGACAAGCTGTGTGTATATGTGTTGATGTATGTGTGTGTATGTGTGTAATTGCAAACTGGCTGTGTATGTGTGTGTGTGTGTTGATCGAACTTCAACAATCCTCCGCAAGTCTGTTCCGTGTTCTCTGGTGATGAATGTGACACAGATGTAGCCGAGCTGAACAGCTTCAACACCCGAGCTTCAAGAAAAGAGAAGCACTGAAAAGAGAAGCACTGAAAAGAAAGCTATTTCTAGTTCACACACTTGGTGAGCCAGAGGTTATCGCGACCCGGAAGTAGATATGTTGGTTGTGTTGCTTCCCTCTGAGTTCCAACAAAACATCATCTCCGGACTTTCATTGTATGAAGAATTTACTAATTAATGGTGCATTAGGAAAATATGATAGAAACTTTTTGAAGAGACGTATTATGTGTTAAGTACACCACAAAGGACCGTCACTCTCCACTACTACTCAGTCTGTGTATATGTTTGTATGTTTGTGTGTTTGTGTATTTTGGTAACTTCTTGAAAATGACAAAGAAATAAGGTCTAAATGTTTATTGCTGTTTTTGTCATGGCACCGATACAATGTCAACTATTGATTGATTGATTCAAGTATCTAGAATCGATACACTCTTTATCAACTGGGTACTTTAAAAAGTTGAATTTCTTTTGATTTTTTTCATTCGTGAGTGTATGTGTTTTCTTGTGCAATAAATATGTCCGTGTTTGATTGTGTGTGTGTGTGTGTGTGTGTATGAAGCAGTGTGTTTCTTAGCTGATTAGCTCCATGGAGGTATTGTCTAGGCTAGCAAGAGGAACACAAGTGTGTGATGTGGTCGTGATGGTACTGTGACCATGGGCTGAACCAGAGTAAATCGGAGATTTTGTTCATGTTTTAGCTGCGTCCATGGATCTTTATGTGTTTATATAGACTTTTAGTATTTATGTAGACCCTTAGAATTTATATAGACTTTTAGTATTTATGTAGACCCTTAGAATTTATATAGACCTTTAGTATTTATGTAGACCCTTAGAATGTATATAGACCTTTAGTATTTATGTAGACCCTTAGAATTTATATAGACCTTTAGTATTTATGTAGACCCTTAGAATGTATATAGACCTTTAGTATTTATGTAGACCCTTAGAATTTATATAGACTTTTAGTATTTATGTAGACCCTTAGAATTTATATAGACCTTTAGTATTTATGTAGACCCTTAGAATGTATATAGACCTTTAGTATTTATGTAGACCCTTAGAATTTATATAGACCTTTAGTATTTATGTAGACCCTTAGAATGTATATAGACCTTTAGTATTTATGTAGACCCTTAGAATTTATATAGACCTTTAGTATTTATGTAGACCCTTAGAATGTATATAGACCTTTAGTATTTATGTAGACCCTTAGAATTTATATAGACCTTTAGTATTTATGTAGACCCTTAGAATGTATATAGACCTTTAGTATTTATGTAGACCCTTAGAATTTATATAGACCTTTAGTATTTATGTAGACCCTTAGAATTTATATAGACCTTTAGTATTTATGTAGACCCTTAGAATGTATATAGACCTTTAGTATTTATATAAACTTTTAGTATTTATATCGACCTTATTTGTCTTCGTGAAAAGAGAGCACATTTCAACAGCAAGGAGATTAGAGCAAAAAAAAAAGGAAAGAAAAAAAAACAACACTTTTGTTCAGAAAGTTGTTTGTTTTTTATATGGAAAAGAACCGCATAATTTCTGTCATATCTCAATGCTGTAAGATTTATCTTCCTCTTTCTAAATAAAACAATATGAATTAATTGCGATTAATTAATTAAATACATTGATTTTTTTTCTTCTTTTTCTTCTTCTTCGTTCTCTTTTATTTATTCATTTATTTATTTATTTATTTATTTATGTATTCGTGTGTGTTGTCGTTGACACGTGCAAAGTTTCCACTTGATCCGAGAATGGAAAGTGGTAGAAAAGACGTGTCACAAGATTCCACCCAGAGTTGACCTATTTATTAAGACCTTTAAAGGAAAGACATGGCGGGGAAAGTATAAATAGCCAAACTTTTTGGTGTAACCGGTGTACAAAATAAAGTGCTGATAAGTCACGTTTGTTACAATGTATACGGTATATTGTATATAGTGGTAATAAAGGAGATTTAATACTTTGTATGTAGTGGTAATAAAAGAGATTTGATACTTTGTATATAGTGGTAATAAAAAAGATTTGATACTTTGTATGTAGTGGTAATAAAAGAGATTTGATACTTTGTATGTAGTGGTAATAAAGGAGATTTAATACTTTGTATGTAGTGGTAATAAAGGAGATTTAATACTTTGTATGTAGTGGTAATAAAGGAGATTTAATACTTTGTATGTAGTGGTAATAAAAAAGATTTGATACTTTGTATGTAGTGGTAATAAAAAAGATTTGATACTTTGTATGTAGTGGTAATAAAAGAGATTTAATACTTTGTATGTAGTGGTAATAAAAAAGATTTGATACTTTGTATGTAGTGGTAATAAAAAAGATTTAATACTTTGTATGTAGTGGTAATAAAAGAGATTTAATACTTTGTATGTAGTGGTAATAAAAAAGATTTGATACTTTGTATGTAGTGGTAATAAAAAAGATTTGATACTTTGTATGTAGTGGTAATAAAAGAGATTTGATACTTTGTATGTAGTGGTAATAAAGGAGATTTAATACTTTGTATGTAGTGGTAATAAAGGAGATTTAATACTTTGTATGTAGTGGTAATAAAAGAGATTTGATACTTTGTATATAGTGGTAATAAAAAAGATTTGATACTTTGTATGTAGTGGTAATAAAAAAGATTTGATACTGTGTATCTAGTTGGCAGCAGAGACGTTCAATTGAGTGTCCTTGACATTGCTTGGTTTATCTTGAAAATCTCCACTATTAGCTCTTAGTCTTGTTTTTAGTGTTGTAATGAAATATTTGGTCTCTCAGGACATCAGGCCTTGAAGTCGAAATTAAATACTGCAATGTCACATTGACCCAGTGTATTATTTTTTTAAAAAGTAGATCAACGTGTCTCAAACTGTGGCGCGCCCTCCTCCCCCATCCCCCCTTATTTCTGCTCAATGGTATCCAATTCCTTTGAAAAGATTCGATCGACATCTGCACTTAAACTGGTGGAAGCGATAGCTGCGTTAAGATAGAGCTGACGTGTCAGACAACACATGCCCACCCCCACCCCCGACGTGGCGAGAAAAAAGGTAGAGCCATTGATCGGTAACGATGCGGTGCTCAGAATTCGAACCTAAACTTGTCAACGCCTGTTGCGCTGCTAGACCTCACCTCTTACCTTACACACACACACACACAGATAAACACTCACATATTACAATCGCACAAATACACTCACATAATACACACACACATACAAATACACACCTTAAACATTTCCTATGGCCCATGTCTCGCAACACAAACTGATCAATAACAACACAATATATGTGTGTCAAACCATATCATCTTAATGTTTTTCATTTAGATCAGAGCCTGGGGGTGCATTGATCTAAGCCGACATGTCAGGGGGGGGGGCACCACATCCCGTGCACACACTTCTACCACCAGAGGGCGTGAGGTAGGTTTGTTTTCTTCCTCAACATGGAGTCTGTTCAACACGACAACCGTATCTCCCGTAATAAATGTTTCACTTTACAGATAGATCACGTGATTGATTCGACACGACAACCGTATCACCCGTAATAAATGTTTCACTTTACAGATAGATCACGTGATTGATTCGACACGACAACCGAATCTCCCGTAATAAATGTTTCACTTTACAGATAGATCACGTGATTGATTCGACACGACAACCGTATCTCCCGTAATAAATGTTTCACTTTACAGATAGATCACGTGATTGATTCGACACGACAACCGTATCACCCGTAATATGTTTTACTTTTACAGATAGATCACGTGATTGATTCGACACGACAACCGTATCACCCGTAATATGTTTTACTTTTACAGATAGATCACGTGATTGATTCGACACGACAACCGTATCTCCCGTAATAAATGTTTCACTTTACAGATAGATCACGTGATTGATTCGACACGACAACCGTATCACCCGTAATATGTTTTACTTTTACAGATAGATCACGTGATTGATTCGACACGACAACCGTATCTCCCGTAATAAATGTTTCACTTTACAGATAGATCACGTGATTGATTCGACACGACAACCGTATCACCCGTAATATGTTTTACTTTTACAGATAGATCACGTGATTGATTCGACACGACAACCGTATCTCCCGTAATAAATGTTTCACTTTACAGATAGATCACGTGATTGATTGCAATGTAAGTGTCTCGGTCCTTTTGTTGATATTTTGTAGCAATTTTCTTTCGTTTCATCTTCTAGCTGACTTTTTATTTTGTTTGACATGTTTGGATTGAATCGCATTGTCTCCAAAATCTTTTCATGTGTGACTTTTGTGTCAAATACCTTTTGGTTTCGTGAATTTGTTGAGTGTGTTTTTATTGAACGACTTGTTTTCACGATATTATTTTACTCCACTTTCTTTTTTTCAACGACTGTTTTCCATTTATTTTAAATCTTAGTTTGATGTTGAGCTCTTCTTCAAATGTTTGCTGGACATTGTCTGTTAACAATTTATAGAGATTAAGGACGAAACATGGACTGATCATGTACATATCCTGGACTAACCTGAGTGACATCATGGACTGATCATGTACATATCCTGGACTAACCTGAGTGACATCATGGACTGATCATGTACATATCCTGGACTAACCTGAGTGACATCATGGACTGATCATGTACATATCCTGGACTAACCTGAGTGACATCATGGACTGATCATGTACATATCCTGGACTAACCTGAGTGACATCATGGACTGATCATGTACATATCCTGGAATAACCTGAGTGACATCATGGACTGATCATGTACATATCCTGGACTAACCTGAGTGACATCATGGACTGATCATGTACATATCCTGAACTAACCAGAATGACGGATTGTGATGCATTGGCTTACGAATAGGATAATTTAAAATGAATTGATAAAGTCCTGTTTCTCTTTCTCTTTTGTTCTCTTTGTTTCTTCTCCTTTCAACTTTTCTGTCTAGATTCTCTCGTTCTCATTCTATGTGAGTGTGTGTATCACTAAGTGTGTGTGTGTGTGCCTGCGTTTTACTGCACAGCTTTATTTCCAATCAGTTCCTCTTGTTTGCTCAAGTATAACAAACAAAACAATTATAAGAGAATCATAACAACATGTTTTCAATAACATCGACCTCATTGCTGGTCTACGAACTGTTTCAACCTATTACACACACAACAATCACACACAAACGCACACACACACACACCTCGGTACAACCACATCTATCATTTATACAGAGAAATAAAGGAGAGAAAGAAGAGTGGAAAAAGAGAATATAAAACGTGGAGAGAGAGAATGAAGATAGAGATAAATAATAGAATGAAGTTAATTAAAGAGAATAGAGAATAAAGATAAATTAAGAGAATAGAGAATGACGATAAATAAAGAGAAAATGGAATGAAGATAATTAAAGAGAATAGGGAATGAAGATAATTATAGAGAATAGGGAATAAAGATAAATAAAGAGAAAAAGGAAGTAAAGAGAAAGAAGACGAAAAGAGAATTTTGAGATTGACAGAGAAGGTATAAAGTTTGAAAGAAAAGAATGGAGAAGGAGTGAGACCTAGATAGAGATGAAAATTACAAGAAAGAGAGAGAGAGAGAGAAGTGGAGAGAGACAAGGAAATAAGAGGAACACGTGGCTAGAGAGGAAAAATAAGTCAAAGATACAGATGAGAGAGAGAGGAGAGAGAGAGGAAATGTAAAAGAGCAGAGAGAGAGTATCAAAAAGGCGAGTGAGAGTAAGGAAATTCAATCGAATATTTTGTACGATTGCCGGTAAGCAACTGATTGTTTGCTGTTTGGAAGACATCTAAATGTTTTGACATGTCGATAGCAACACGCGGCTCAAGTTGATCCGGCCTCGCGTCAGGCCGTCACAAACAGATTAGGCCGAACCACGAGAACCATACTTTTAGTGTTGCATCTGATAATAATGGCTGCTGCTCGCTCAGATTAATAAACGTTATGTCCATTGATCACTTTGAGTAAGACGGCCGAAAGATAGGGTTACGTTGACACGTCCAGATCTGGATGTCACCACCTGCTTATAACACTGGATAGTGCTCCACCTAGAAATATTGTGAGAACACCTTTGCATCAACTATGGAAGTATTATCTTTTTGTTTTTTTTTTGTTTTGTTTTTTCTAAAAAGCTTTTTCCTCACTTATATGTCTATCTGGCGGTCACTTACAAAGGCGCGAGATACACTTTTGAAACCAAAAGAAAATCCGCTGCTGAGGAAAGACGTCGACGGCAGAAAAGAAAATCTAAAGTGACCACCGCGGACAATGGTTATGCCTGCGCTAGCTGTGGCAAAATATGTATGTCACACTTGGGTTGCGTAGAAACAGGAAATACTGCATTCCTCGGTAATCTTCGGACTCCAAGGCAAGCCTTAATATGAATATTGATGTCTTTCTCTTGCATTCCATACTAGAAGTTTCAACTAAAGGAGTTAAAAGAAAAATGTGTTTAAATACTTTGGATTTGATCGATTTATTGATAGAATTATACCCCATCGGGGATTAAAAATAGGAAGGACAATTTATAAATAGATTGCTATCTGGTATTAACCGGTGTACAAAGTACAGAAGTATTGACAAGCTAGTATTTTTTAAACCACGAAATCATTTGTGTGTAATGTTTAGCGCTTGCCAAACTAAATTTCTCTACCGCTTGACACAAATATTATTTGTAAAATTTTAGTTGGCAGCAGTGATCTTTTAGACTCAGCGTTCTTAGCATTGTTCATTTAGTTGTTTAAAAATCTTTCATAATCGTTTTTTGTTTTATAGTCCTAGGTTTCTCTTTATTGGTCCACTGTAATGCCCCCACATTTCTCTATATGGCTTTCTCTTTTCTATCTTTCTGTCTTTTAATGCTTTAGGTATTGCGTAGTAGGTAAAAATATAAACAAAAAGTAGATATAATTTTCTTTTTTTAATCTTTTTTTGACCTTAGAGAATATGAATATTTTTTGTCCGTTGTGTGGGAAGGAAGGATTCCCCCGTCTTTAACTCAACAGTATTACTTGCATTTTGTTTCCTCCTGAACACTTGAAATAGCAACATAATGTTTTTCACATTTCTTTCCCTATTACAATTTATAACATTGTATAAAAACTAGATTCCACATTGTCACTAGTAAATACAATAACAAAACAATACTATGTTTTGTTTATTAACTTCGCCTCTTCCCTTATTGATTTTACCCCTTAGTGGGGCGGGCTGATCAGTGGAACGTGTCTCCATTTGCCAACCTCTATTCTTTTCTCTAGACTGTGTCTATGGCGTGCCCCCCTGGTGTTGTTTGGCTATTACTTGCCCAGAAGCATGGTGTGGCCATTACTTGCCCCCAAGCGTCTGTCACGCAAGCCAGTCGTTCCTAACATATTGCCATCAATTAACAGCCGCAGCCCATTGCTGCTGACCAGACATTGATTCTGTCTTGAAACGCGCAAACTTAGTTTCTTATTTCTTGGAGGAAACAAAAGGAACCGCAACCGCGCACAAAAGGGTGAGCGTCAAAAAGAGTTGCCGGACTTACGAGACCTGTAGGAAAATCTCACCAATGGTCCTTGATATCATTCAGGAAACCCGCGTATCGATTGCTTCTGTTTCCTAATCCCTTTCATGGGAGCTCTCCTATGTGTGAGTGTGTGTGGGAGTGTAATGGGAATACGAGAGAGAGTGAGGCACAGAGATAGAGCGGGGAAAAAGAAAGGAGAGACCGAACAATATAAAAACAAATTCAGACCAGCTTCCAATCAGAAACTGTTCACAACTAATGCTGACATAGTGTCCTTTCCATGGTATGGAATTTACATCATTCAGTATTCACATTGCAGAAGACAGCAGAACCTATGTTTCAGTTGATTATATGCTTTTGTTTTATTATTCACTTAAACATATTTTTATAATAGTCATGGGAAGTTGTTTTTTTTTTCTTGAAATATGTCAACAAATGTTCATGTTATTTCCTTCTATTTAATTCGTCGTTAGCTAGATGTATTGGGATCGGGCTCGGTCCGGATAATCGATCGAATATTATAAACGGCCCATTTCACCAACAATATAATGAAAATTCATATGGAGAAATTGCGTCGTACGTAAACATAAAATTGAAGTAAAATGGACACAGGAACACAGCGTTTTACATAGAAGCCTAACTATGATTGAGAGGAATTATCGCTGATCTGTAGCTGCATATTAGCAAGACCACCGTACTGTAAACAAAAATACACTCCGGATATATGACGTTCTACTATAGTAGATTCTTAGTTGATGGTGTGTGTGTGTTTTCAAACATTTATGTTTAGCTCTTGTGGGTATTTCACTCTCTCAGTGCTGACATCATTGACAGATGTTCCCATTGCATAACTCCCCATAGAATAGTCGGTTTAGGGACTCGACTATCAGACATGTGGACTTCATATTCATCTCATAATAGTGGGAAACCTTTTTAATGCGGCATGGATACTGTTTATCTGTGACATGTGGAAAATCAAAATCTTATCGGAGGTGGAAAAGTTTATTTGTTTGATGTCTCGGAAACGTTAGCCACTGATCGCTCCTCCAGCCTCAAAGCATTTAGCGTCACGAGGTAAAGAGGAATGCTGTCTACAACCAAAAACCAAAGAGAAAAAGCAAGCTACAGACCAGGACCGGATTTAGAATTGACAAGGCCCTAAGCTATTTGAGATATAGAACACTTTGTGAAGCTACAAAGGCATATTTTCCTTTGCTTTACCTTCAAAATAATTGCCAAAACCCCCTGGAATTATTTTTGTGGGAACCTCAAGCAAGTGGAAGCTATAGCTTATGTTGCTATTGAACCACTACAGAACCAGGGTTACCAGCCATCTCGTGTCTTGAGTGTAACCGGAGCAACACTACTACAGAACCAGCCATCCCGTGTCTTGAGTGTAACCGGACCAACACTACCACAGAACCAACCATCCCGTGACTTGAGTGTAACCGGACCAACACTACTACAGAACCAGCCATCCCGTGTCTTGAGTGTAACCGGACCAACACTACTACAGAACCAGCCATCCCGTGTCTTGAGTGTAACCGGACCAACACTACTACAGAACCAACCATCCCGTGACTTGAGTGTAACCGGACCAACACTACTACAGAACCAACCATCCCGTGACTTGAGTGTAACCGGACCAACACTACTACAGAACCAACCATCCCGTGACTTGAGTGTAACCGGACCAACACTACTACAGAACCAGCCATCCCGTGACTTGAGTGTAACCGGACCAACACTACTACAGAACCAGCCATCCCGTGTCTTGAGTGTAACCGGACCAACACTACTACAGAACCAGCCATCCCGTGTCTTGAGTGTAACCGGACCAACACTACTACAGAACCAACCATCCCGTGACTTGAGTGTAACCGGATTTCAAAGCAAACGTCACATCTCTCTTTCAGTTCACGAGAAATCGTTTTGTGCTTCAGCCACGATGGAGGGGCTTCTTGTCATTGTATTAAAGGCTATTTATTTGTGTGTATATGTATGCATGCATTTATACATGTGTGTATGTATGTATGTATGTATGTATGTATGTATGTATGTATACAAGTGTAACACATGTGAATACAACGAGTCACTCACACGGTTGAAATCTTTGCGCTAATGACTACATCGTAATTTAGATTGTGTCAGCTCGACAGGACTGCCCGACCAATCAGATTGTGCCAACTCGACAGGACTGCCCAACCAATCAGATGCCTTCGTTTCAGGTGCTCATTCTTCGGACTCTGTTGGAGGTGCACGGGAGGTAAACATGTGTGTCACTGGCATGTCAAGGTAGACGAAACCTCAATCATGCCTTAAGGTACCTGCTCTCCTCATTACAGACTCAAATGGTTCTAAGACTGTGAAGGTTTTTGTCTCCTTAAAATTTCACTTGATGTTGCTGAATTGGATTATTGAAGAATCATTCAATTTAAAACTTTTTTTTATTGCCTTTATTTTGTTTGTAA
>NC_074712.1:51194837-51354837 GCF_947242115.1 Biomphalaria glabrata
ATAAAGAGACATGTTCGGCTACTGGTTTAAACAAAAACATGCAACATCCAATCAAATTTTACGTGACAAGGATTTGTTTGTTCAGTTTTGCAATGACTTGAAGTGTCAACACTGCTCTATTTTCTAAATTAGATATTTGTCTAGCCACTTAATTGTATTATATCCGTCTTGGGCGAGAACTCTGTATAAAAGGCGCCACCCTTAGAAAAACTCATTCTCACGTTTGTTTACTTTTGGTTAAGAGTTCAAAAACTGTCAAAAGTAATCGATACCATAAACAAATCTATATCTCCAGACGGTTGTTTTCAAGCGGGAATATTAGCAATAATGTCGTAAGTGATGCGTGTAATAAAAATAGATTAGTCTGGAATATTTTATTTTGTATGTCACATTAACGTGATTTAGTCGAGAAATTAGCTATCTTCATGATGTCTGCAAGCAGAAACTCAAGGACTACAGACAGTAATGAAAGTATGTAGAAGGAAATTGCAGAAGATTGGCTAGTGACGACCATAGCCATAGAAAAGAGAAAGATCAAAGTAGATGCATTCTCTCATGAATTGTGGCCAAGTTTGGGGCGATCACAGCAGATTGTGCTCCTACTCAAGAAGAAACCATAACCATCACCATAATATCTGTTAATAAAACCATTAAAACCATTTATATATATATATATATATATATATATATATATATATATATATTGGCGGGGGGGGGGAGGGAGAGAAAAATCTCCTCAACCCACCCACCCCTTCACACGAAAAAATCCTGGTACGCCCATGATATCTATCTATCTATCTATCTATCTATCTATCTATCTATCTATCTATCTATCTATCTCTCTCTCTATATATATATATTATATAAGAACATGAACCAGCAGTGTCAGCATCAACCAGCTTTGAAAATATGAAGCAGCTCTGACAATGTTTGCCGACTCTGAGAACATGAAACAGCGCCGAAAACATCAACCAGCTCAAAAAAAAATTGAACCATCGCTGACACATCAATTAGCTTTGTGAACATCAACCAGCCTTGAAATTGTCAACCAGCTACGAGTGTGCCAAACCAGCCGTTAGAATGTCAACCAGCCCTGAATTTGTCAACAAGCTTTGGGAGTGTCAACCAGCTCTAAAAAGGCCAACCAGTTTGGGAGTGTGAACCAGCTCCGAGTGTTGTCAGATCAGCCCTGAAAGTGTCAACCAGCTCTTAAATTGTCATCCAGTTATTGGAGTGTCAACCATCCTGAGTGTGTTTATCCTGCACTGGGCTCATTAATATTAGAGACTGTCCTGTCCGCCCTCTTTCTTTAAATCTACTAGTGTTTATATATACTGCTGTAACTCTCAGAAGTAACTTTAATAAAACTAAAGTAATCAAATGTAACTAATAATAGATGTATGTAATTAAATGCAGCTACAATTTAGGTTACTTGTAGCCATGTTTGGTCTCTTCTAACTGAAACGATAACTGATAGTGTGGTACAGAAGGGAAAAGCAAAGGGGCGGTGGTTCATTGTTATCATTGTTACTCCCCTGCCCGCCCTTTCCAAACCTCAGGCTCCCAGGATTATGAGTACTCCACGCCACAACCTCACTCATTGCGCATGCGCGTATTGGCTGTTACCTTTTGACCCCAACAGGCGGTGACAATGGCGATCCGAGGACAAAGGCTGGAAGTGATGGCTGTTAGATCTGGTTTAACTACATTATTCATAATCCAGCTCTGGGGCTTTACAATTAGGGATATAATTGGTTTCGGGGGATGGAACAAAAAAAGTGGGGAGCTAAACCAGGACTCCTGGGGGAGGGGCGAGAGGGAAATCCCCACACTTCCGTTCTCCTCACTCCATTAAACCTAACCTTTAACCTCAAAAGATTGACTCGCCTACACTATATGGCTCAAGTCCATTATTCCCTAAAGGTACATAACATTTCCAATGGATTCATTTCTGTTAAAACTTCCCTTCGATTAGTCATCTTAACACTTGTGTATGTTGACCAGTTTCAAGTTTCAATTCATTTGGAATATACCAAGTCTTTAAATTTATCAGCAGAGGAGATTAAATGATATCATAGGTCGGAATAGGGCAGAATATGTCATTGCAAGATTTTAATTCGTAGAGAAAGAAAATGAAATTATGGGAAAGTCTGTCGTATTGATTTCAGTGATATATGTCACCCCTTCAAGATTTTACTTATGGATTCAACTCAGTATCTTAAAGCCTAATTTATACCGGATCGTCGACCTAAATAGCTTATAGTGTTCTGTTACTACAGAGAAATAAATTATTGTAGATAGTTAAGCATTAGAATTAATTAACAGAGATTTCATGTTGATAAAAGAATGCATTGAAAAAACATCATTTTATTACGTCACATCCGTTCAAGTAGGCTTCTTTTCACAAAAACATCCGCAACAAATAATGACGTAATATACACATAGTAACGCATCTAGTCTTCTGAATTCTCAGGTTAGAATACAAACCATTATTGTAGATTATATAGATCTAGGATTTGCATTGTTTCTCTACTTATAATTTGTAAGAAAATCTTGTTAATACTGATCAACAATCACTTGTTTTCTTCTGGTCAAGGTAACTCCTTAAAATAAACCAAAATACAGTCAGACCGTGACCTCTCTAGATAAATAAAATAATAAAACAAATGCCACTTTAGCTGTAGGTGTTAAATAACATTTCAACTGACAGTTAAGTTACGTAAACTAAGTAATCTGAGCCCGAGTCTGTCCCGGACAGATTCAATGTAAGCCAATACTTTCACTGGAAGCAATAATGCCAGCAATGCTAATATTTTGTCGGACATTGATTTCAAGGTAAAGATTGTAAATACAATTAAATATTTAATATGTATCCATTGTAAATGATAAATGTGTGGGGAAACAATAAAAAGGGCTTGAATATATTTGTAAATCTTTGTCTCCCATTCAGTCTGACGTCTGTTTCTGATAACAAAAATTCCGCCAAATCAGCAGAACTCTAGAAAGCTTGAGGAAAGAAAGACAACAAAAGTTTCTTCATTCCCTTAAATTTTGTGTCACTATTTTTTCACTAAATAATATGAGCACTTCTGACACCTGTTATGAGACCAGTAGGCTTTCACTTTTTCAAAGAATGTTCCTAGATTAGAAATGGAGATCATAAAACTTGAACACCTCTGTTAGTTCCTAAATCATGGAACTACTGCACCCCTAAAAATTGTTTCAGACCTTTTTGAAATAAACTGGAAATGAGCTACGATCATGACCGACCACTACCGCAGCAATAAAATTCTCCAATTTCCAATATATAAAACAAAATTTGAAAAATGTCATAATGTCTTTATTTATTCAGACAAAGAAATTTGTGGTTTTGTGCTTATTTATATTCTGGAAACATTTTCATGGAAGACATTTGAAGCAGCAATCTTTCATTGTTTCCAACGTTTGGCATAGTGTGAAAAGTAAAAGACTGTTTCCTTACAGAGATGTTTAATTTCACGAGTTTTTATTTAGAAGTACAATGAACAAAGGCGCATTGTTGAACCCATTGAAACCATTGTAAATAGTGAACATGTTGTGAAGGACTAACTGAGTGGTCTCACGTTGATATATCTCGTTTTTAACTGGGGCTAGAGTTTCAGACTTTTCCCCCTTGTTCCAAGTATAAATGAAGATTTCTTTTTTTTTTTTAAACTTTTCGTTAAAAGTAACAGATATTTTGTTAAAAGTAAAAGACATTTCTTTAAAAGTAAAAGACATTTCTTTAAAAGTAAAAGATATTTCTTTAAAAGTAAAAGATATTTTGTTAAAAGTAAAAGATATTTTGTTAAAAGTAAAAGATATTTTGTTAAAAGTAAAAGATATTTTGTTAAAAGTAAAAGATATTTTGTTAAAAGTAAAAGATATTTCTTTAAAAGTAAAAGATATTTCTTTAAAAGTAAAAGATATTTTGTTAAAAGTAAAAGATATTTTGTTAAAAGTAAAAGATATTTTGTTAAAAGTAAAAGATATTTTGTTAAAAGTAAAAGATATTTTGTTAAAAGTAAAAGATATTTCTTTAAAAGTAAAAGATATTTCTTTAAAAGTAAAAGATATTTTGTTAAAAGTAAAAGATATTTTGTTAAAAGTAAAAGATATTTTGTTAAAAGTAAAAGATATTTTGTTAAAAGTAAAAGATATTTTGTTAAAAGTAAAAGACATTTCTTTAAAAGTAAAAGACATTTCTTTAAAAGTAAAAGATATTTCTTTAAAAGTAAAAGATATTTTGTTAAAAGTAAAAGATATTTTGTTAAAAGTAAAAGATATTTTGTTAAAAGTAAAAGATATTTTGTTAAAAGTAAAAGATATTTTGTTAAAAGTAAAAGATATTTTGTTAAAAGTAACAGATATTTTGTTAAAAGTAACAGATATTTTGTTAAAAGTAACAGATATTTTGTTAAAAGTAACAGATATTTTGTTAAAAGTAACAGATATTTTGTTAAAAGTAAAAGATATTTTGTTAAAACTAAAAGATATTTTGTTAAAAGTAAAAGATATTTCTATAAAAGTAAAAGATATTTTGTTAAAAGTAAAAGATATTTTGTTAAAAGTAAAAGATATTTTGTTAAAAGTAAAAGATATTTTGTTAAAAGTAAAAGATATTTTGTTAAAAGTAAAAGATATTTTGTTAAAAGTAAAAGATATTTTGTTAAAAGTAACAGATATTTTGTTAAAAGTAACAGATATTTTGTTAAAAGTAACAGATATTTTGTTAAAAGTAACAGATATTTTGTTAAAAGTAACAGATATTTTGTTAAAAGTAACAGATATTTTCTTAAAAGTAAAAGATATTTCTATAAAAGTAAAAGATATTTTGTTAAAAGTAAAAGATATTTTGTTAAAAGTAAAAGATATTTTGTTAAAGGTAACAGATATTTTGTTAAAAGTAACAGATATTTTGTTAAAAGTAACAGATATTTTGTTAAAAGTAACAGATATTTTGTTAAAAGTAAAAGATATTTTGTTAAAAGTAACAGATATTTTCTTAAAAGTAACAGATATTTTCTTAAAAGTAACAGATATTTTCTTAAAAGTAAAAGATATTTTGTTAAAAGTAAAAGATATTTTGTTAAAAGTAACAGATATTTTGTTAAAAGTAACAGATATTTTGTTAAAAGTAACAGATATTTTCTTAAAAGTAAAAGATATTTTGTTAAAAGTAACAGATATTTTGTTAAAAGTAACAGATATTTTGTTAAAAGTAACAGATATTTCTATAAAAGTAAAGATAATTGTTTGAAGAAAGAAATAGGTTGAAGTGGAAACTTGATTTCTTTTTTGATGGTCAAAAATTTTTGTTTGTAGATGAAAGTTGATTGAAAATTAAATTTAATTGACTGCAGATGGAAATGGATAAATTCAAAATGGAACATGGATCGATTGATATTACTCGATTGTTTGAAGTTGAAAATTGATTGATTGGAGATGAATGTTAGGATCAAAATTGATTAATTGAAATTGGAAAATGATTGTTTGAAAATGGAATTTGATTAATTGAAAATTGAATGGTTGATGATGGAAGCTGATTCTCTAAATATGGAAATAGATTCTTTGGAAAACTAAGCTCTGTGATAGTAAAAATTTTGTCATATTTTCTTAGTACATTTGACATCTAAGCAATGTCTGACATCTAAGTAATGTCTGACAAGACGCAGATTAAACAGGATCTCTGCTATTCCTGAGCCAGTCATTTAATTTACATTATAAAAAAGCAAGAAAAAACACTTGGAATACTTGAAATTAAATGTACACTCACAACTACTGACGTCAGAGTATTATTATTTTTTCAATTACTATTGACTTGATAGTTTGTCAACATCAAATACCAAGCAAACAAGCGCATCACAAACAAGCGCATCACAAACAAGCGCATCACAAACAAGCGCATCACAAACAAGCACATCACAAACAAGCACATCACAAACAAGCGCATCACAAACAAGCACATCACAAACAAGCACATCACAAACAAGCACATCACAAACGAGCGCATCACAAACAAGCGCATGACAAACAAGCACATCACAAACAAACGCATCACAAACAAGCGCGAAGAGATTTGAATTGAGCTCAGTCTAGCCAATCAAACTGTTGCCCATCAAATACAAAGTTTATTTCTTTGCCATCAGTGAATGTAATTACCAATTAGATTGTAGTTCTAACGTTCCGCCATATTGTCGTTTGCTTTGTGTGTGTGTGTGTTTTGGGGGAGGGGGTATGAAGGAGTTGTGACGAACGGCACAAACAGCTCCCATATGGTCCTTTTGTCGTTCAAACCGGAAATACACTACCGTTTGGTCAGCACTCTCTCAACCCGCATTCCCCCACCCCCTTTCGCTGCATTGTCGGGCCCAATTCTTTCCCTCCTTTCTGATTAACTCCCTTACTTCCTGTCACATGACAATGAGGCATGTCATGGTGACCCGGACAACAGAGAGAGAGAGAGAGAGAGAGAGAGAGAGAGAAACAACAAGAGAAGGGGGTAGCAGGGTGGGCTGTCATTGAGTCAAGAGAAAGTCATGTTCAAATTCCAATGAAGGAGATGAGTGATTTAGTTCCATGGAATGTTCACCCAGTACTTGCCTTTCGTCTCCAGTCACTTTGATCCAATCAAAAAGTAATTTATTTTTTTTACCAGATTTCCAGACAAGAAACATAATAAAACAAAATGTATACAAGATTTTAGTGCGAATGTATACTACAAAATAAAAAAAAAATACAAATCTTTAACAGTTTCTCTTTTTATAGTTTCTTTTTACTTGTCCATTCTTTTAAATTCGAGGCAAAGGCTTGCTTTAAGTTTAAAACATGTACTTTGACTGCATGACCATGGTCCCCGCCGACGTGCAGGAGGATTTGATTAGAATGTAATAGTCTTCACTGCTGAAGAAACATCCGAAACATGTCAAACAAACAAACTGAAAATGTGTTTTCATTTCTAATGAGACTCATTTTAAATTTCACTACACTAGTAGAATAGCTACCAATGGATAGAATAACTAGTTGCTAAAAAAAAGTACATGAATTTTTAGTTTTTTCATGTAAATAAATTTAAATAAGTTTGAAATAAGTTTGAAATGCGTTTATCATTCTCAACATTTCACTAATAATTTTGTATCGGGCATTGTTTAAAATTAACATAAGTCGGTACGAGAGGCTGCAAAGCATTCCCTTTGGAATTATTCAAAAACACTTTAAGAACAACCGTGATCTTATGAACAATCTGGCAACAATCTGACAATGATATTTATTGAACACGACGTCATTTAGTCTCTAGGCTACTCACAATTTAGTCTCTAGGCTACTCACAATTTAGTCTCTAGGCTACTCACATTTTAGTCTCTAGGCTACTCACATTTTAGTCTCTAGGCTACTCACAATTTAGTCTCTAGGCAACTCACAATTTAGTCTCTAGGCAACTCACAATTTAGTCTCTAGGCTACTCACAATTTAGTCTCTAGGCTACTCACATTTTAGTCTCTAGGCAACTCACATTTTAGTCTCTAGGCTACTTTTAATTTAGTCTCTAGGCTACTCACAATTTAGTCTCTAGGCTACTCACAATTTAGTCTCTAGGCTACTGTTAGACACCTTATTTATATAGGTTAGTTATTTAGCGACGCACCATAGAAGACGCATATTGAACGGGACTAGTGACGTTTGGGATATGTTGGGTTAGAGACCGGAAAATCAGTTAGCGATAGAACACTCCAGGGTAACGACGTGTTTAGTGACAGAGACTTCTACTGTGGCCTTTTATCAGAATAAATCCATGTACAATTGTTCATCAGAGTCGACTACATCTCTTCACTTGTTAAAACAGGTGTTGTATGGTTCTTGTTTGACTTGTTGGTCAACTACACGTAATACACCCGAACAATCACACCCAAACGATTGCAGAGTAATTGGTTGACTTCAAGACAGCCTGAACTAGCAACATCACAGTGGCGACCCCGAACCTCGAAGCCGGACCCCTGATGAAGCCGAACATCGAACCGGACCTCGAAGCAGAACGTTTACTCAGGTGAGGGTCGTGCACTCGAAGATATAAGATTTCATCGGAGTACGGCTGAACACAGCATCATCGCAGAGTGACTTTGTTCTAGATCTACATACAGTCGTCGCCTGTTTGATCGCACGTTCAACGAGCCGTTAACTCAGGGTGACCTTCGTCAGGACAGTAATCATCGCAACGCCTGATCTTCATATGCTGAATCGACCTACAACCAGAGAAACCGTTCGTTCATAACGGGTGAGAGATCGTTAGTGAACCTGTTGGACATATTTTTTTCTTCGTCGTAGGAGCCACATCGAGTATCAAGTTTTACCTCGCCAGTTCGAGAAGGACAGTTTGCCCGCTGTCAGAAGTATTGTGAGTACTACAAGTTTGGTAGCTAACTAAATCGCTCTGTCGTCTTACCCTTGGAGAGATTCTTGTGGAGCAGTTTGCTCATTGAACCGGTTGCTTGCCACTTTTATAACGGACACTGTGTTTAACCTTTGGAAGGTTAGTGAAGTAATCTTTATCAGTACTGAACATTGATATATCTAGTATTCGTCGGTCTAGACCATACCTAGACTTGTTAGCAGTGAAGTTGTGGAAACAGCTACATCCACTTAATTTCGTTGAAAACCGTTAGTCGTATAACGGAACGTCGTCGGAGGTGACCTTGGTCTCACCTAGTCTACATTGGACAGTTTGGTCTAGTGAAGCAGAGTACAACAGCAAACTTCGTCGTACTACCAGAGTAGCAGCAGAAGCAGTGAACTATTTTAGAAAGTCGTTATTCGTCAGCCCAGATCAAGTCATCGTCAAGAAAGTCGTTATTCGTCAGCCCAGATCAAGTCATCGTCAAGAAATTCGTTATTCGTCAGTCGTCCAGATCAAGTTGTCGTCAAGAGACTATTATTTGTCAGTAGTCGTCTACACAAGTCAAGTCGTCGCCAGAAGAACCGTTAACCTATTCGTCAGTAACTGTGTACACAAAGTCGTCAGAACTACACATACGGTCATCAACAGTCGCCGAAGGAACTGAAACATTTTGCTGTGGCATATCAGGACATCTGTGGCATTACGTGGGATACTGGTAGCACCGGAGAACAGAGTCAGAACTGGAAGAGAGGCAGTGGAATTTGTTGTGATCTAGCATATTCGGGAGTCCGAACAAAGGGATCTTTCTTATCAAAAGCTAAGTGCCATTTTTCTTATTAGTATATGTTTAGATTGCCCTTAGAAATAGATTTTGTCTAAATTTGGTATGTTAGCCTGAGATTCAGGTGGTGCTGAAGCCTTAAACCCGTTCGGGGTAGAAGACATAATTTAGATGAAAAGCTATATTATACGTTTAGGGTTGTAATTGTTTTGTTTGTGTAAACGTCATATCCGTTGTTGCCTAGTTACTTCGTGACGTTATCATTGTGTGCCATATTGTCATATCCCAACCCATAGCGATAGTCTCATTTAATTATTTCATTTGTTTATATTATTTTAAATTATTTATTTTTATTAATTTAATTAGATCTGTATTTTTTTTTCACTTAATGATAGAAAGTGCGGGTAGGATTCTTTTACTGTGAATCAGACTAAAATAATTTTAGTTTGAGCGGTTAAAATCAAATATGATTTTGCCATGAGAATAATGCCGAAACTGGCATCGTAGTCAAACACTGTCGTCTGGCTAAATATAGATCTACAAATTTTGTACATCTCTTTGGTACAATTAAATCATCTAGACTCTAAGTTGAAATATTATTAATTGAAAGATGAATGAAGGTAGTACATTCTAGAGATATATATCTTGTTGAAGATATATTTGACATTGTATACACATATTTATTTCGTATGGTTAAATAGAACCATAATTTCTGGATTGGATCTAAGAAATCTATGATAATCTATCTTATCTACTCTAGATCTATATATATAGATCTAGACTCTAGACAGTCTTTGAATTTACTCTAGACACTTCAGTCACATCAAATTTTAAAATTGATCATAGTTATTCATACTAATAGTGATAGTGCTCTTGATAACTATAGATCTAAATGGTATTATTATATATACTATAATATACTAGATTTAAATTTGTGTGATACTAGACCTAATATACAGATTTGAATATAACCATAATAACTCAGACTAGATTTACTCATTTACTAAATCTATAGATAGAGACATAACACTTAAAACTGGTATAAAAGTGTGTAAAAACCTAAATATAAAATAAATTTAAAGTATAGCCATAACCAATATAGGCTAAGTAAAAATATATATAAAATATAAAACACAATGGCTACATCATCATATGTGGACCTTAAGGAGGTTAAGGAAACAGCTATGCAGGATGGAAAGGCTATGGAGTTAAAAGGAAAGGACTTAGCAGCTTATGTACAGCAAGTTGTGAGGGAAGAAACAGAACGTCAAAAACAAGAAATAGAAAGACAAGAAGAACGTCAGAGACAAGAAAGGATCAGAAAGGAAGAATATGAGAAGCAAAAAGAGGACCAAGATAGGCAAGACAAAGAGAGAGAAAAAATTAGAGAGCATGAAGATAAAATGGAGAAGATGAGATTGGATGCAGCACAAGCCAGAGCTCAAATTGAACAAGGAAATAACACAAATAACTCAAATAATATTACCACACAAAGAGACAACCCTAATTCGCAAACATGGCTAAAGAGAAAGATACAAAGTTTTGATGAACAGAAGGATGACATTGGTGATTTTTTGAAAAGATATGAGGCAAAAATGTCTACATTTAATATGCCAGAAGAAGAGTGGTCTGAAATACTGATAGACTTCGTTCATGGTCAAGCTCTAACAATATGCCAAAATCATGACCATCATATTGATGATAGCTATCAGGTTTTAAAAAGAGAGTTATTGAATGCCTATGGTCATAATGCTACAACTTTTAGAAAGAAATATTTTGACAATATACCATCATTAGAAATAGAACCCCAAACTACCATTAATATGGAAAAGGATTTCTTCAATAAGTGGGTAAAATTAGAAAAAGTGAATAATTCGTATGAGGGATTAAAAAATTTTATTTTAGTGGACAACTTTGTAAATAAATGTGATCCTCAATTACAATCTTTTATTAGAGAAAGAAACCCAAAAACTATAGATGAAATAACAGAGATAATGAGAGTATACAAAAATGCCTATCCAAATAAACCATTTTCTGATAGGGATAAAAGCAAAGTAGATTTAATAGGATACACCAAAGAAAATGTTGATAGAAGTAGAAATAGAAACAGATCAAATAGTGGAAATAGAAAATATAGTGAAATAACCTGTTTTAAATGTCAAGGAAAAGGTCATATAGCAGCTAACTGTAGAAGAGGGAATAGTAGGTCTGGAAGTAGAAATAGATACAATGAACAAAATAACAGTAGATATAGGAGTAGAGATAGGAATGACAGGGGAAATTATAGAAATAGAAATTACAGTAGGGAATACAAAAATAAAGGTACAGATAGGGTATATTTCATGGAAGGAAATAGGAACAATTTTGCAGTGTACCCAGGGTTTGTAGATAGAATTCCGGTGGAATTAATCAGGGATTCAGGTTGTAACACTTTGGCAGTAAAAACTAAATTTGTCAAACCTCATTGGTATAAAGGGTTTACTAAGAAAGTAGAATTAGCAGATGGCACCGTAAGGGAATTTAAAGCTATAAGGGTATACATTGAAACCCCATTTTTCACTGGTTATTGTGATGGCATTGCAATACCAGAAATGAGATATGATATGTTAGTAGGAAACATAAAAGGAGTTAAAGAATGTTCAAGAAAAGAATTAGAAGACTGGCAAAACAAATACAAAAACATAAGACAAAAGCATGAAAACATAGAAACACAAAATATAACAAGTATGATAATAACAAGATCAATGGATAAAAAAGATGAGAAACAGGAAAATACAATAAATGTAATAAGTAATGATAAAGAAAAAGAAACCAGTAATGTAATACAAATAGAAAATACAGATGTTAAGGAAAGAGAGATAGAAAATGAAACACAAAATAGTCTTGAAACACAAATATCTCAAAGTGGAAAAGAAACAACACCCACATTTGCATTAGAACAAATGAATGACAATATTATTGGGAAAATATATTCAAGAATATCAGATAAAAACAATAATAATCCAATGGAGAAATTTTGTATAGAGAATAAAATATTGTTTAGACAAACAAGTAATGATAACAAGAAAATAAAACAACTTGTCTTACCACAGAAATATTGGAAAGATGTTTTAATCATGACACATGATAATAATTTAGCAGCACATAGGGGAGTAAAGAAATGTTATAGGAATTTGTCAAAACAAGTATTTTGGCCCAAAATGAAAGCAACAATCAATAAATACATAAACTCATGTGACATATGTCAAAAGAGATCTAACAAAAGCCTAGTGAATAAAGCACCTATTCAAGAAATGGATGAACCTACAAAACCATTTCAGAAAGTATCTATTGATTTAATAGGTCCTTTAATTCAAACTGAAAATAATAATAAATACATTCTAACAGTAATAGACATGTTTAGTAGATACCCAGAGGCAATCCCATTATCAAATACAAGTGCAGAGAATATCATTAATGCCATAACTCAAAAAGTAATTACAAGACATGGTATACCTAAAATTATATTGAGTGATCAGGGATCTCAGTTTAAGTCAGAACAATTTAAGAAATGGACTAAACAATACAATATACAACACATATACTCTTCGGTTTACCACCCAGAGAGTAATGGTTTATGTGAACGATATGGTGGTTCATTAAAAAGATCACTAACAAAGATAATTCAGAATAATCAGAACAAGTGGGATCATTACATTAACTATGTACTATTTGCTCATAGAAACAACATCCATGAAGCAACACAATTTTCACCATATGAAATAATACATGGAAGAAAACCCAGAGATGAATTAGATGTTTTCAAAGAAAATCTAATAGACAATGAGAATAAATTAAATAATGACAGTGAAACAACAATCACAACAGAATTGAAAGAAATATGGACTCAAGCATATAACAACAATAAGAAATACAAACAAAGTGCTCATGAGAATCTAAATAAGAAAAGACAATTGAAAACACTAGAAGTAGGAAACAATGTGTTAATATTGATAAATGACCTGAAAAATAAAATTGGTAAACAATGGAAAGGTCCATTTAAGGTGATAAAACAAATTAGTGATGTGAATTATCAAATTGAAATAAATGGGAAAGTTAAAACATATCACATAAATAATTTGAAACTATATCATGATAGAGAAGATGAGTTGATACAAAACATTCAGGAGGAAATAGAAAATACATTTTCAGAAAGAGAAGAATGCTTGATGATAATAACAAATGAAAATCACAATGAAAATGATATTAAGGAAATACCGGTAATAGAAACAAAAGAGAATCAAACTTGGCAAAAGATTAATCTTAATAATTTAACTAAGGAAAAGTCAAAAGATATAACTAAAATAATACAGGAATACAAAGAAATTTTTTCCAGCATACCAGGAAAAACTAATATTATTAAACATGACATTAAAGTAACAGACCCAAAACCTATCAAGCTTAAGCCATATAGAATACCGCTACATTTACAAGACAAAGTAAAGAAAGAAATAGACAATTTACTAGAATCAGGTATAATTGAGCCATCAACATCTCCTTACGCTTCACCAATTGTGATAGCCAAAAAGAAGAATGGAGATATACGGTTATGTATTGATTATAGGAAACTTAACAACATCACAGAATTTGACCCATATCCAATGCCAAATATAGAGGATATTTTACATAAATTAAATGGAGCAAAATTTTTTACTAAATTGGATTTAACTAAAGGTTATTGGCAAATACCTTTAACAGAAAATGCAAAACCTTACACAGCATTTGTAACACCATATGGTATTTTTCAATGGAATTATATGAGTTTTGGATTAGTAAATGCACCTGCCACATTTAATAGAATGATGAACATGATAATTGGAAACAAAGAAAATGTTATTTGCTATTTGGATGACATATGTATTTTTAATAATACTTGGGAGGAACATTTGGTAGATGTAAAAGAAGTGTTCAAAATAATAAAAGAAAGTGGACTTACAATTCAAGCAGAAAAAGTAGAAATAGGATTGGAGGAAATAATTTTCTTAGGACATAAAGTAAATAACAACATGATTAGCCCTATTGAAGATAACATAAAGAAAGTACTTAATATTGAAATACCTACAACAAAAAGACAAATTAAAAGTATATTGGGAATAGTAAATTATTACAGAAAGTTTATAAAGAACTTAGCAGAAATAGTGAATCCACTAAATGACTTACTTAAAAAAGGAAAACCTCAAAAAGTAGTCTGTAATGAGGAATGTGTGAAAGCTATTGACAGAATTAAAGATGTTTTTAGTCATGAATTAATATTAAGACTACCCGATAAAGACAAAATATTTTATGTCACAACTGATGCATCTGGTAATGCTATTGGTGGTTGTCTAATGCAGAACTATGATAACTTACATCCTATATTATATGTAAGTAGAAAATTGTCAGAGGCAGAGAAAAAATATAGTGTCATTGAAAGAGAAGCCTTAGCTGTAATATGGGTAATTACTAAGCTAGAGAGTTATCTAATAGGAAGGAAATTTATATTATTAACTGATCATAAACCTATTCAGTATATACAGCAAAAGAGCATGAAAAACAGTCGTGTTTATAGATGGTTCTTAGCACTACAGGAATATAAATTTGAAGTGAAAGCTATTAGTGGATCTGTGAATATTGTAGTTGATTTATTGTCTAGAATGACATTGAAATGAAATAAGTTTGTAAATAAACTATGGTTATATTGAGTATGTAATATATATTAATATATTGACACCATTTATATGTTATGGAAAAGGGAGATAAGTAAATTTGATGTTAAGCATTTAAAAGTAAGTATGGATATTTTTTTTTGTGTGAATCATTTCATATATCATTGACGAAAGTTAGTTCTATGGAAAAGGGTGAGTATAAAAGAAAAATGGACAAAAGCGTATAAAAGGGTGGTAAGAAAAAAAATTTATTGAATGTGGAAATAAAGTCTGTAATTGTTTTTTGAAATATTGTATTTTATCAGATTACTGCCAGTGAAGAACATTTGTGATGTATGACGTGCCCATAAGATGCCACATTTTCCTCCATGATGAACTGTGTAATAATGAAGATGATTCTGGAGTGTTATGAACATTGACATTGAATATGAGGAACTGTCAAGTCAAGATGAAGATGTCAAGATTTTATGTTTGTTGTCTTCCCCTTAAATTGAAAATGCCCTTGTAAGACTTGACAGTAGTGGAAAAATATTGACATATTTTTTTTTCAAGGGGGGGAGGAATCTGTTAGACACCTTATTTATATAGGTTAGTTATTTAGCGACGCACCATAGAAGACGCATATTGAACGGGACTAGTGACGTTTGGGATATGTTGGGTTAGAGACCGGAAAATCAGTTAGCGATAGAACACTCCAGGGTAACGACGTGTTTAGTGACAGAGACTTCTACTGTGGCCTTTTATCAGAATAAATCCATGTACAATTGTTCATCAGAGTCGACTACATCTCTTCACTTGTTAAAACAGGTGTTGTATGGTTCTTGTTTGACTTGTTGGTCAACTACACGTAATACACCCGAACAATCACACCCAAACGATTGCAGAGTAATTGGTTGACTTCAAGACAGCCTGAACTAGCAACATCACACTACTCACAATTTAGTCTCTAGGCTACTCACAATTTAGTCTCTAGGCTACTCACAATTTAGTCTCTAGGCTACTCACATTTTAGTCTCTAGGCTACTCACAATTTAGTCTCTAGGCTACTCACAATTTAGTCTCTAGGCTACTTTTAATTTAGTCTCTAGGCTACTCACAATTTAGTCTCTAGGCTACTCATAATTTAGTCTCTAGGCTACTCACAATTTAGTCTCTAGGCTACTCACAATTTAGTCTCTAGGCTACTCACATTTTAGTCTCTAGGCAACTCACAATTTAGTCTCTAGGCTACTCACAATTTAGTCTCTAGGCTACTCACAATTTAGTCTCTCACAATTTAGTCTCTAGGCTACTCACAATTTAGTCTCTAGGCTACTCACAATTTAGTCTCTAGGCTACTCACAATTTAGTCTCTAGGCTACTCACAATTTAGTCTCTAGGCTACTCACAATTTAGTCGAGACGTTGCTGCCATCAAAGAAATCTTTTTTTTTTTTAAAAATGTTTATGATATCTGCAGGAATATGTTTAAAGAAACAAACGGAACCCCAGTTGAACGCTATGGAAAGTTCAATTATTTGTTGACTTAGCTATAGATCATGTAGATTTTTTTTATAAAAAAGAGTTCCCCTTTCAGACCTTGTGATCTGTTGGGCTGATGATGTAAAGGTCATCTGTTTCTGTGGCCTACGGTTAAACGTGGGTGTCACAACGACCAACCGCCTGTACTTTTGCCCAACAAATGTCAAGTACCAATTGAGCTTGGTGGACTCAGAGGCCCCCAAAGATCCCGATTTTTAATAAACTACATCATTTTAGTTTTTACTTTATTTCTTTTTATTTGGGGCCATCCAACTCACTTCACTTAGGGCCTCCAATTACCCAAGGCCGACCCTGTACACAGATTTTAAAATATTTTTTTTTAATTTTCAGGCGCATTATAGAATAATAAAAAAATGTTGACACTTGTTTTTTTCCCCACTATCTCTACTTTTTTTTTTCATGCAAAACACTGTCTTCTTTTTACATCTGTGTAACTTTTTTTTTCTCTTCTTGTCCTAGACATTTTTTTTTCTTATTGACATCATTTCCTGTTTTGCTTTTTTTCCCCTCTAAGCAATTTTTCCACTGATTCAAATTGGATCATACGTTTTTCCATCAGCTGTTGACAATAACACAGTTCCACCCGAACACACAATTTACCGCAGATACAACCATAACCCCGTCCACGTAACACACACACACACATCCAACAATAGACCAGTGTTTCTAAAACTTTGACTTGTGACGATCCCTAGATACAAAATTCTTTCGCGCCCCACTTTGTCAGCTGGAGATCGGGAAAATGGCTGTAGACTTCCACATTAGGGCCCGGGCCCATTTAAGAATGTATGAAAAATAAAAAAAAGGTATATATAGTTATAAAATTTTAGCTAAATAGTCCTTTTGTACACAAATTAAGAATGAGGTAATCAAGGATAGTGCCACTATGTCCCTATGGAGAATCCTGTGTCTCTCTTCTCTCTCCCCCCCCCCCGAACCAATATAGACAACTAGCCTGGCATTACCCGCGGCCTGCGGATCTAAGTTTGTGTTTACTAATGTAGTGGATTGGATTTAGATGTATGTAAAACGTAGCTAATGATCCTTTCACGTTATTTCTCTTTCGCTACGAAAATAAAATTAGTTTTGCGAAAATGGGTTTACCCGAAGCCGATACATTCATATCTATTAAAAACGAAAAGAGCGATAGCTTTGTTAAATGAATGGGATTATAAAGTGAACAATTAAACGAAATAATTTTTAGTACGCGATTCATGAATGAATATAGATCTAGGACTATCTCAACTCGGCTTCGCAGCTTTTGTAAACGAATGTAGTCTCTTAAAAATAATGCTTTAGAAAACCAAATTTGAATGTTTATTTGATCAATATATGAAATTAATGGACTATAATTAGTATGTTCATGTGTTAAAATTATAAACAGAAGTTTTATCATCTTAGAGTTGAATTAGAGTTTTAGATCTAGGGATGGGATTATAAAGTAAACAATTAAACGAATTAATTTTTAGTACGCGATTCATTACGGTATTGTCTAATGAAAGAATGTTCGTCACGAAATCTGTAGTTACATATATAAGGAACTAATTAATGTAAAAATGCTTTTGAAACACAAAATTGAAGGTTAATTTTAGTATATAATGAAATCAAATGATCTTCTTTTGTATTTTCATGTGTCAAAGTAAAAAACTATATGCACAAAGTGTATTTCTTAAAATTAGATCTAGGTCTAAATCCTTTCGATCTTTTCTCATGTCAACATTGTAGACATGGCCTAGATCCATAAAATACTATAGCTTTAATAGAGTCGGACAACTTTATTTATTTTTTTAGGGTCTTAAGTAATTTTCAGGGCTACGATACATACACTAAGGTCTAAGTTGGTACCCAAGAAACATTCCTACCAAGTTTTATCAAGATTGGTCAAGCGGTTTTGATGTCTATAAGTAACATACATACACCTCACATTCTACTTTATAGTATAGATTAGGATGTACATGTATTAGTCTCACTATTTCACTGTTTCAGTCAATATGCAGCAGATTCTCCCTCCATCTAGTCAGGGTTCTAGGGGAGCGCAGTTAGCTTACCAAGCGAGTCAGGGGGTGGGGGGAGAACCCCGGTGCCAAGCAATTTCCTGCGTTCTGATTCCTTTTTGAGCTTCAGAAATTATTTGTCCTGGCGACCACCAAACCCTCCCCCTTTTCTCCTAGTAAACATCAATTGATAATTACAATAAAACTAAAAAAAATAGTCCCGTCCCCTTTTGTCAGGACGTTGCGCACCCCTAAGTACACAGTTTGAGAAGCGCGGCAATAGACTTTCACTAACTAGTGGCAAAAAGGAGCGGAGAGTCGTCGGAGACAGATTTTAAAGCCCAGGTCACTGCAAGGATCATAAATGAAACTGTAGACTTCTCTCCATACGTGTTAAACCCGAGCTGACTGCCAGGATGACAGGCGATATAAAAGTGTTGAAGATTGGAAGGGGCGGGGGGAGGTGTACGCTAGACCAGAACTGGGTAGACATTCAAATTTAGGAGTTGAAACACGAGGCGGGAAATGACCGGAGGAAGGAGGGTTAAGCGGTACAGTTCTTATCAAAATAATACCAGCTATTTGTGACATAGACCAGGGGATTCAAAGTGTATGCCGGTGAGAGCGAGGGGTCACGTTCTCGTCTGGTCCGTAGAGTGTAGAGATAATTGTTATGGGATATAAATAGACGAAAACTTGGACAGATGTAAGTTTCGAAAAGCTTGGGTCAGGGGTCAGAAGTTTGACCAATCACAAAAAGAAGTTGTGGTGGTGCCCTTATGTTGAAAAAAAGTTTTAAGTTACGCCATTGTCATTATGTGAAAATCTAATGCTTCCTTCTTATTGACATTTTTTTTACTCTACAAACTGAACAGCTGAGAAATTTCAATTCTGCAGTGCTAAAAAGTGCATACAAATTATTAAAAACACTGAAAATAAACAACAACAACAACAACAAAAACTAGCGAGACAGGAAAAAGGGAAAATAGCTTATAGGATTTAACAAGATTGGTCTCTAGAAAGAAATCAATACTAATTCAGAATATTGACCTGACTGAAATGAAATCAACTAAGCTTTAGCATGATCTACAATATTTATTAAATTTAGTTTCTAAATAAGCAGTCACTTAGTTTTGCTCAATTGCTAGAGTTAAACTTTAATTTTAAATAATATACTTGTAAAACATACATTAATTAACTGCATACACGTATGATTTACGCTAATTTGTTGATGGTAATAAAAGACGTAGTCTTTAAAACGTCAATGAAATATAATGGAAATATAATGGAACGTCATTGTTTTCAGTTAATTAGATAAATGATATTAAACACAAGACGCTATTTTCTTATTGAGTGCATTAATCTATCACTTTTACAAGGTTACAAAGACAGTTTGTGTGGAAACACCTCAAAATCGGCTCCCGAAGTGGTCCACCCAGGCAGGTAATAAGGCAGGTATTAATATTTTCAGAAAGAATATCATATTATGATGTCGGATTTTCACTATCTTTTCTAGTTTACGAGATCTAAACGGGACGGACGGACGGACAGACCACACAAACTAACTTTTGGGGTCCACTAAAAACCTAACTTAGCAACACGTCCTTTGCTTTGTACACCGGAGACACCAAACAAGCTGAGAGCTATTTATAGTTTCCCTCCGTGAATGAAAATCTCCACCACTTTGATGACGTCACGTTGTCGAAACACTTTCAGCATGTTTGTGTCTGTCTGTGTATATTTCTGAATGTGTGTATCATATGTGTATGTGTTTATGTTTGTGAATGTGTGAAGCAAGGGGAACAAGACACTGTTGTAACCATCTGGTGATTGTTTATGTTCCTTGCTGAGCACTGATTCAACTCTCATGAATGCCTCACCCATATGAACATCACTTCTACCTAGACAGCCGAGACTTTGAAGATGATTTAATCGCTTCAAACAGTTGTCTTAGGTCTTCCTTTTCATTCAAGTCATCATCTTTTATCATCTTTTTAACACCACGCAGTCATCGTCTCATTAACATCACGCAGTCATCGTCTCAAAGCTTCTTTCTCCCCCCCCCCCCCCGCTAACAACTGTCCTTTATTCTTACACACAGGTCTGGTAGGGGAGGGAGTGGAGTGGACATGGACAAAGCAGCAGATGATGACTGGACCAAGGTCAGTAAGGTATTAACTGGTGAAGCTCTCTGCCCTCCTCCCCGCCTCTTATTATTGCACGACCCGGGTCCACGTCCACGTGAATGACAAAGCCTGCTCACTACGAAGGGATGCACCAATATGGAGTGCCGCTCGTGACGAACAAAAAAATGACTTGATGTGAGGACAAAGTGTCCCAAAGTCCCTATGGGAAATCCCTTGTCCCCCACCTCCCCAAACAGATAATTGGCAATTAGGATGTCCATGTATTAGTTGTAATCAATCATAAGAACTCAGAGTAAATAAATGCATCAATATAGCAGGAGGAATTTGGGGGATTGGTTTATGTGAGGAGGGGCAAGCTTTGTGCCTTTCTGAGCATTTGATTAGATTGTGTTTTTGTATTTGAAGATTATGGTTCAGTGTTTTATGTATAATTACTACATTACTTTTAAGTCTTCTATCCTACTTCTAAATTGAGTGATTTTACTTAAAGGTGTTACTCTAGTTAAATGTGAATATTTGTTTGTTATGAATCTCACTGCTCTATTTTGTGTCTGTTCAGGTTTCTTAATGTTTTCTTGAGTTGAGGGGTCCTAAACAGCGGATGCAAATTCTATAATTGGCCTGGTCAAAGTTACATAACATTTTGGTTTTATGTTCTTATTTGATTTATAGAAATTTATATTTATAAACCCTAATGCTTTGTTTGATTTTTTAATAGTTTCATCAATATGGGGATGCCATAACATATTCTCATTTTTTATAACACCTAGGTATTTAGCGTTTTAAGTCTGTCAAGAGATGGCACAGACCTTGACTTTTTATGAAAAGCAAAGGGAACGAAGAGAATGAAAATCATTGGTAAATTCCATTTAGATGTTAGAATTGAGATACGCCGCTGAAACTGGTTGGTATCTTATCTTCTTTCTTTCTTCTTTTTAACCTTTCTTCTCCGAGCTGACCACCATATTTTGTTTTTGTGTTCCGCAAGGGAGGTAACTCGTACTTTGTTGGATCAACTGGCTTGACAAAAAAACAACTGTCAATGTAGAAAAAGAGAGGGGAAGGAGTGCATAAGGAGCGAGGTGGGCTAAACAAAAAAAGTCGGGTGGCAAGGAATTGGGGCGCTACCGGCCGTTAAGTCTTTGTAATGCTGTTTTTATTCTAGTTTTTTTTTTTTCTTTTAATTGTCGCCAATTTGTGTGCGGGTGGCGGGGCGCGTGTAGTTGGAAGTACAATAACAAGAAGAAATAAAAAAAAAAGAAGCTACGGGAGAGAGAGGGGAGGGACGCCTGGTCTGCCCTGATGTTAGGACTTAAGGGGGTGTACACTAGCAGAAGGTAGACGAGGAGGTTGTAGGTCAAGCTGCAGCTGGGCACGTTCAAGGTCACAGGTCAAGGTAAATTAGAACTTTTTTTATCTGGAGTATTTTCAGTTCATGTTTTTAATGGAGTCCCTAGTGCAACAAAGGCGCGTGGCCAAGAGGGAAAGAAAAAAAGGGTCAGGGAGGTGGAGCTGGGTGGGGGGGGGGGGGGAGCGATGGGAGATCACAAATGAAACCTGTCCTTCGCAAGCTGCAATAAACAAATTGCCGTTGTACAATATACTGTCTTCCTCTACCGCCATCTTCTTCTTCTTTTTTTCTCTCTCTCTCTCTTTTTCTCATCTGGCCTCTCTTTCAATCTATGTTTCTCTGGTTTCTGACTTCTCTCTCTTTCTCTCTATCATTCTCCCTCTTTCATGTTGTTTCTCTCTCTATTTTCTCTCTCGTTTTTCCCCCTCCCCCCCCCCCCCCATCTTTCTGACCTCTCAATATTTCTTTTTTTTTTTTTTCATTTCCCTTACTCCCTCTGACCTCACTCTCTATCTCTCGTCTCTGACCTCACTCTCTATTTACTCTATGCCAATCTCTTGTTTTCTGAGCATCATTTAGATTGTATTTTCAGAGCTCTTTTGTGAGTTTGTTTGTTTAAAGTCTTCAATGGACGTGGACGTTTCCCAGCTGTTTAGCTCAAAGTGAAAGTTGAAATCAAATTTTTTTTTTTTAATAGGCGTCAATTTAGTTTCCATGTCTCGAATATTTAGTACTGGCCATATGTTACCCGCGGCCCGCGGGTCTTAATTAGCGTATCACTGTTGATATAGTCACTGAGAGTGCTTTGGAAACAGTTAAACGAAATAATAATGTTATAAGTAAAGCGAAAGCATGAATGTAAAAGTAGTAGCCTATGAATGGAGCTATCAAAATAGCTAATCGACCTAAATCCATTTTTTAAAATAGAAATATTTGCTTGTAGGTCTACATATATTTGATTAAAATAGGAAATGGACTTTATTTTGTATGTTCATCTGTTAAAGTATAAAGTAGATCTATCATCTATAGTTAATTATAGATCCAGAGTTAAATATTGGCTTGGCTTGGATAGATTTCGTTGTGCGCGTGCGTGGAGCCTTCGCTATGCGCATGCGCGACCTTTCTTGTTAGATGTACGCTACTCATGAATGGAACTATTAAAATGTATGTCAACACGTCTTCGCAGCTATAGCGAACGAATGTATGAAAGATGCTTTAGAAAAACAAATTTGAATGTTAATTTGATTAAAATATGAAATGAATGGACTATAATTAGTATGTTCATTTGTTAAAGTATAAAACTATCTTTGCGAAGAGAAGTTCTATCATATTAGAGCTGATTTAGACCTTGGAATAGAGAGATATGTAATATTTCGGCCTTTTCTAATGAAAGAATGTACGTCAGGTCTTCTAAATTCGTAGAACGTATTTATGTAAAAATGCTTTTTGAAACACAAATTTGAAGCTTAATTTTATTAAATAATGAAATCAATAGACTTTATTTTCTATTTTCATGTGTCAAAGTAAAAAACTACCTTTGTAAAGTGTGGTTTTAAAAATTAGATCTAGATCTAGATCCTTTCGATCTAAACATGGTAAACATGGCCTAGATCCATGAAATAGTAGGCCTAATACTTTCATAGAGTTGGGCAACTTTTTTTTCTTGAATGTCTTAAGTTTATTTTAGGGCTACTATACATACGTCACGGTTCCAGTTAGTACCCGAGGAACATTTGTGCCAAGTTTCATCAAGATTGGTCAAACAGTTTTGATTTCTATTCGCAACATACATACATACATACATACATACATACATACATACTTACATACATACATACATACATACATACATACATATATACATACGCCTTACTTTCTGCTTTATATTATAGATAAGTTGCAGTTACATGCGCAGTGAAATGTAAATTTGGGATGGTGCGAATGCGTGTTGAAAGAGATATAGTAGTGCGTACCATTCATAGACATATATGGTACCAATACTATTCACATTGTGTATCCATCGAACCAAGTTTAACATTGACTACAAATTTGTAGTCCCGTGTATTCATTATTACAGAGTCTCGTGTTCTCGTAACTCGAGCACTAGTGAGTTTGAGGTTTATATTATTTTGAATGACTATTTATCTGAACAGATTGATGACTTAGCTTGTTTTTTTATTTTATTTGTATTGTCCTATATTGACCTTAGTATGTCAGCAAGGGGGATTTCGTTTTTCTCGGACAATCAAACTATAAAGCTTGTTCATCAAACCCGATTCCTAATTTTTTTTCGTCCGAGATGCCTGATGCCTTTTTTATTTGGAATTTTTCCACTTGAATGACACCATCTCAAAATCATTGTCTGTTTATTTGTCAAACCTAAAACATAAATGTATATGTTCCTCTTTTGAAACATGAAACTTCAAAAGTTCAGTAGGCTAGCAGCTAGAGGAAACTGGTTGGCTGTCTTCTCTCAGAAACTATTTCACTTGTTTAAAATTATTCCTACTAGCCGAATATGACAGGTTTACCTGATTTGTAAAAGAGTTTCGTTCTTTAACAGAGATAAATTTAGGTATTTTCTTTTATTTCTAGCCCCCCTCTCCCCCGCTTATGTTAAGGTGGGACATTGAAAATAGACTAGCGTCTCCGCCATGATCTAAGGAACATTAATGCCAACTTTTATCAGGATTGGTTTAACGGTTTAGATTTCATACATACATACATACTTACATACATACATACATACATACATACATACATAGATACATACATACTTACATACATACATACACATACATACATACATACATACATACATACATACATACATACATACATACATACATACATAAAAACATACATGCATGCATGCATACGCCTTACATTCTGCTTTATATATTACATTTTTATTGAAGATATCTTCATGGCGTTTGTTACACAACCATTAGATCGAGACCAAGGTATCAAACCTGAACAGAGGCAGACTGAGCTAATGATTGCAGCTCTGAATTAATGCCCTTGTTTCTTGTACTGATACACACATTTAAAATTAATCTCTCCATTGTCAACCAAGTATTCTAACTGTTTCTCTGCCACGCCGATGGCTCAAAATAAACATTCTTTGACAAGTTGGAAGGCCACGGCACGGACTATAAATAGAATAACTCTTGAAAATGAAAAGTGAAGCTAGGACAACACAAGCCGTAGTCAGAAATAGAAAGATCTGTTTCTTTTTCAATTACTAAATCACTTTGTGTGTGTGTGTGTTCTTCTCTGTCTGGTCGTGACGTGTGGGTTGATGAAAGGATGTGATGTGCCACAAAAAGATCCGCTCTTCATTACACTTTAATCAATGATGTTTCATTTATTCACCTTCATCTTTCTTTTTATGTATTAGCATCATTATCTACGTTTATCTTGTCGTTTTATTGCAAGTTGTGCTTTCTACTAGAAACTTGAATTTTTAGTTGTCAACGAGGCAAATGTCTGGGCAGAAATCTATTGATTTAGACAGACTTTCCTTGATGTGAAATATGAGAGTCTCTTAGTCCAAGTAATGTTATAGTTACTTAAGTACATTCTCGTCTGGTATTTGATGCTGACAAAACCTTTTGTATTTTAAGTTCTAATAATTACATTGAAGACACTGTAAACATCAGGTAGACATCAAGTAGACATCTAAGAAACATTAGGGAAACATCAAGGAAACACCAGAGAAACACTAGGTAAAACACCAGAGAAACACTAGGTAAAACATCAGGGAAATACCATGGAAACATTATGGAAACATCAGCGAAACATCTGGTAATAGGCTCGAATTTAAAGTTAATAAAAATGTCTATCATAAAATGTTCACTAATATTTAGCAGCATATTTTTAATGTTATTTAGTCGTATTTTTTTAAAATATGGACATGAAATAGAGGTCTAGAGGTTTAGTAGTTAAAAGAAAAGAGAATAATCTGTTTAAACAATGGCTTTGACGCTTCAATATTTGTTCAAAACGCTCTCTAAATTATCAAGCGCTTCGTTAAAGCGCAAAAGATAGATCTACTCGTCTCTGAGAAATGATAGTAATTCATCAGCAATATAAAAGAAATCTCCTAACTAATGGAACAATAGATTGCTAAAATGTTTGGGCTATGCATGTACAGTCATTTGTAAATAGATTTTGATCTTTTCGTACTAACGGGCCAGACAGTTCCCTAAGCCCCCCCCCCCTCCTCCCCCACATGTCTCTGTACTATTCCAATCAAAAGACTGAAAGCAACATGAGAATCAACTATTTCAAGATATTCAATTATCAGCAAAGTAATTCCAATGCTTTGTAATCTTTTTTTCCCTTTTTAGCTGAAGAGCCATTCGATCGATGGCGGCTGTGGAAAAGATTTGATTGAGTCTAAATTTGTCAACTCTATTTTAGTCACAAAGACTTACTAAGTGTAGTGTCCAAAATGATACTGACATACTTGAAATTATTATTGATATTACTATCCTCATATTAAACCTAATGAAAAACAAATCTCCCCCCTCTCTCTCTCTCTCTCTTTCTCTTTATATATATAGATTCCTTTTTTATCGACTTCGAAACAAAAACAAAATTAATATTTGATTTGTCTTGGTAGCTTTGAGTTTCAAATCTCCACGGGGCTGTATCGGTTTGACTGACACTCTCTATAGTTGACAATTATCTCTGTTCTCACAAGTCTAAATACCGAAAGATTCAATTACACCTGTATGTTCGTCTGAACGTATAAGCTCAAACTTATCATTTTTTTACGTGAGAGTTTTGATATGTTTCAAACTAACGCTCTAACAATAAAACAATTTTTAAAAATCCATTTTTAAACGTTCAATTTGTTGGCTAATGACCTGGTATGTCACGTGGTCTAAATTCTGTTTCTGTGTAATAATTATTTATTTTTAGAAATGCTTTTCTTTTGTGAGGTAGATTGTTTAGCTATTGTTGTTTGATTATTAATTCACCTTAAAATTAAACTAAAAAAATCTATTGCAAAAATCAGAATATTTAAGAAACATGCAAGAATCATACAAGCCATACAAGGAACATACAAGCCATCAAGAATCATACAAGCCATACAAGGAACATACAAGCCATCAAGGAACATACGAGCCATACAAGGAACATACAAACCATACAAGGAACATATAAGAGTTTTTTTTTTAATTTGCTTGTTTTAGTATTAGATTGGGATGTTTTTTAGGGAATGTTTTTTGGTATTTTTTTTTCGAAGTAAACAAGTTTTAATATGAAGCTAGGTTTAACTCTTTCCTAACTGACGATACCAACGTTGATTCCACCAGAATGTGGTAAATAATTACGGAGAGAAAGAGTTAAAAATCTAATGACATATTCAGCATTCTAAGCTTTTGTTAAGAAATGTAATGATTATTTTTAGACAGAGAGTTAGGTGTTGCCTAGTGTAACAAATAATGAAGGCTACTGGTACAGTTAGGTTTTAGCATTTAGCATAGGACCAAGTCATAGGCTTACGTCTGAGCTTCTGAGAGAAGTTAAACACTACAATTTCACCACTGTAGATAGTCCTATAAGAGTTACTTCTAGTAGTTACATTTACTGTTTTAAAGTGTAACAAAAAAAGTGGTGCTACTTGGTGACGTTTCTCTTACTTTCGGAGGAAAATAAAAAAAAAGGTGACTTAGGATTATTCCTAGAAATTGATCAAGCTCTGGTCACGTGACTACTAAACAACAACTCAATGGTGGAATTGAATCAAGGGCGAATCACTCTAGCGTAAAAAAAATGTTTAAAGTATTGTGTGACGAGTTAAACAACTGGCGGCTAATGGGCGCCTTCTCCAGAAACCTATTGTTGGGGGAGTTGTGTTTCCCCCAAACAGTTGCGCCATGTTAGAGATGCGGAGGAGGTTCACAAAACAAAACAATGTCATGGCTTGTGTTGACGATCCGATTTCTTTTCTGTGACAATTTTCAGCAGGTTTGGGGGACAGGGGCAGGTGTGGGGTGTGGTGTACCTCAGAAAACTAATCAAAAATGTTTTATGAAAACTGACCAAAATGTTGAATGAAACATGCCTGAGAAAACTGACCAAAATGTTGAATGAAACATGCCTGAGAAAACTGACCAAAATGTTGAATGAAACATGCCTGAGAAAACTGACCAAAATGTTGAATGAAACATGCCTGAGAAAACTGACCAAAATGTTGAATGAAACAGGCCTGAGAAAACTGACCAAAATGTTGAATGAAACATGCCTGAGAAAACTGACCAAAATGTTGAATGAAACATGCCTGAGAAAACTGACCAAAATGTTGAATGAAACATGCCTGAGAAAACTGACCAAAATGTTGAATGAAACATGCCTGAGAAAACTGACCAAAATGTTGAATGAAACATGCCTGAGAAAACTGACCAAAATGTTGAATGAAACATGCCTGAGAAAACTGACCAAAATGTTGAATGAAACATGCCTGAGAAAACTGACCAAAATGTTGAATGAAACATGCCTGAGAAAACTGACCAAAATGTTGAATGAAACAGGCCTGAGAAAACTGACCAAAATGTTGAATGAAACATGCCTGAGAAAACTGACCAAATATTCAATGAAACAGGCCTGAGAAAACTGACCAAATATTCAATGAAACAGGCCTGAGAAAACTGACCTGAGAGATTGAGGGATAATGAGTTGACTGGTTTGTTTTATACCTTTCTTCTTCTTCTCGGAGTTCAAAGTTCAATGCCGCAGAGATTTTTAAGTCACTTCTCGTTTTGTTTTGAAACAATAAACATGTGTACATCAAAACCAGTCAGACTGTACCAGGGAATAAGCAAGTTCTTTATAACCAGTAACAGTTCACTAAAGTAAAGGAGTAACGAATATAGTGTCAACTAAGTCGCATACGAGTTGATTCTAGCGAGAATGGGTTAAGTTAGGTTCTTAGGGTACACCTGGAAGTGAGGCGCTCAGTCACACCACACTCACCAATACCTGCCCTCTCCCCCCCCCCTTTTATCGGCACGCGTCACTTTTCGAGTAGAAGCTGATAGTATATGGGAGATGAGGAAGTGGGGGAGGGAGGGGGCCTTACAGATCCTTGCGTTCCTCCCCTCACCGTGATCCAGATTCTTTGGGATCCAAACTTGTCAACGCACGTGCACACAGGGTTAAAGTTCAATGATTGTGACCCTCCCCCCCAACCCCCCCCCCCCACCCCGCCACCTTACTCTTTCTCACAGCACGCACGCACACACGCACACGAAAACGAGGCTAAGGTAGAGGGGAAATATGGGTGAGAAGGGGGGGGGGAGCATGGGAGGTGACGTGAAAGGAACGACGTGTGAGTACAGACTTATTGTCACGCTTGGAGAGAGAGGGGGGATTAAGGTTGCTCCACTTATGCACGTGTGTACTGAGCCCAGAATTAGATTTAAAAAAAAATTAAGTCATTGATTAAGCTCCCTCTTTCCTCTGCCACCCCACCTCCTCCCTCTAGCTCTCAGTCTCCTCTTCTCTCTCTCTCTTTTGTCACCAGCGGCCCCCCTCCCCTACTATTTTGGCGTTCAACTTATCAAATAAGAGCGAAAGAAAAATAAGATATAGACAATATAGACTAATTTGTTGCAACCCCCCCCCCCCCCCCCCCCAGACATTGACTTGTTCTCTCATGGAAAGATTGTCTAGGACTTAATTAAACTCTCAAGTTTCATCAAATCAAATCGTGTGTTTAGAATGTAGAATGTAGTGACTTAGAAAGGAGGATAGGCTATGATAGAAAGGAAGGCTATGATAGAAAGGAAGGCTATGATAGAAAGGAAGGCTATGATAGAAAGGAAGGCTATGATAGAAAGGAAGGCTATGATAGAAAGGGGGATAGGCTATGATAGAAAGGAAGGCTATGATAGAAAGGAAGGCTATGATAGAAAGGAAGGCTATGATAGAAAGGGGGATAGGCTATGATAGAAAGGAAGGCTATGATAGAAAGGAAGGCTATGATAGAAAGGAAGGCTATGATAGAAAGGGGGATAGGCTATGATAGAAAGGAAGGCTATGATAGAAAGGAAGGCTATGATAGAAAGGAAGGCTATGACAGCAAGAGACACCTCAATGTTGTCTTCCCATTGTGATCACACCACTTAAGATCAACTACAGAATTGTAACTACAAAATATTTTTGTCACATGCATGCTACACTTTGATCTCACCTTAAATCGATATGTCTTAATGTATTTTGAGTTTGATTTTTGTTCGCTTTATGATTTCGACCGGCTGGTCAGAAGAAGCTGAATGGCCATAACGAGATTTATCGTTCTGACTGTCAGAGGTTCTAAATTATATATATATACTGTTGCTATGCTGCTCTGCTCTGCTCTTCTCTTGTCTTGTTCTGTTACTTTAACTTGGCTCCTGTGGCTCACTAGGGATTTCTTGAATATTAAATAATACTTGCTTGGTACTTTCTTGGTTACTCAGAATTCATCAATACTTGCTTAACTCAAATACGCTTAATATACATCAACTCAACTCCTTATATTCATGAATATCAACAATACTTTAATACTTGATAACGCGCACAATTATATCACTCTTATGAAATAGTAATACACAAAACACCAGTCCATCAACTTATAAATACATAAATACCAGTCCAGGAAGTAAACGTCCAACCTTCCTGGACCGGGAGCAAGACCTTACTGACTTAACACATTCTCTCGCACATTCAACGAAGACTTAATCACTCAGTTCACAACACGTGCAACACTTCGCATTCATAACAAGGGGATATAACAATCATATCAAACTAACATTCATTCTCGCCATACCTCTCCCTGACACTGACCTTATCAGTTTATCTCAGTTAAGGGACTGGTCATCTGAAGCCTCCAGGAGATCATTAGAGACGAAGATGAGCTCAGATTTGAGAACATTTTATTGGACTGCCTGCATCATTAGGAATTGGTTAAACATTTTTTAGATAAAATTATATTACAAACATTATATTACAAACATTATATTACAAACATTATATTACAAACATTACATTTCCTTATATATTTCCTTTGATCAGAGTTCACTTTATTACTATTACTATAAAAAAAAAAACGGTTCATAATATTTGAGCCTATTTCAAACAATGAAATACAAAAATTTTAATCGCCCCTAGGCAGATCTAAAAATTCCTTCTGCCCTGGGAGATGGTTTTGTTTCACTTTGTCACGAAATCATTTTCCCACTCTCGTACTTTTCTCTGACATTTGCAGTCCAGATTTCTAGCAAGTCGATCAAGACAATGTTAGAACACTAGCTTGTAGCCAAGCAATGCCCTCAGGAATGTGAACATCAAAAACAAAAAGTGTAAATTTTAGATTTGAATTTATTTAAGTCCGATTTTTTTTTTCAGTACGTTTTTAGATGTAACTTTTTTTTTTTGAAGATTGTTTTCTAAATTCAGAGAAACAACTATGTGTGCATGTTGCTATGGTGATCGTTGAAACTCTACCAGATCACTATTCAGGCTTGTATTCTACTTCCTGGAACAATTCTAATTGAGGCTATTACCACATTCCCAGGCCCACAACGTGACAGATCTCGTTTACGTAACATGCACAGGAGTAGCTTGCTTGTATTGCAACAATCAGGGGAACTATCTAAGTGAATGTTACTGAATTGTGGGAGTGATCAACAGATTTACTGTCGTAAATATTGCTAGGTCCGGCTACGATACAACTAAGAGTTACAACTCTGCTCAGAACAATACTTGTCTTTAGAGCTTTAGAAGAGAGACAGTAGTAAAAAAAAAACAACAACAATGATAGTTATATTAAGTGTGATTGTTAGTATGGATTAGTCATGTAATATAGCTTGTAAAAGATCTACAGAACAATAATAAATCTGTGCGATTAGAAATATGTCATGCATTTTGCTGTCTCATTGTGCTATGAGCCTCTCACTTGTCTGGACCAATTGGGAAAAAGGGATAGGGACAGAAAGAAAGAGAGTATCTGCGTAAATGTTACCGTGATCGCTTTAAAAAAAAAAAAGTTATACAATATGATTTCAAACTCGAATACACTAACTACTGTGCCAGCAAAGTGCTTATGAAAATAGAAGGTTTCATAGCTACCTTAGTTTCAAACTTTTAAGCGACGACCTAATTCTCTACACGAAGCATAAAGGGGACTAATTCAACTTATACCAACACATCAGTCAAGTACTATTTCTTTCTCTTGCTCGATACCAAAGAAAAAAAAATTAATCACCGATAATCAATGAACTAATTGTTGTTTCTTTTAATTCTAGTTTTGTCGAGTACAAGAAATAAATTTGCAAAATTTCAACTTGATCCGAGAATGGGTGTGGAAGAAATAACGTGTACAAAAATTGAACCAGACAGACAACCAGACAGACAAACAGACAGATCGATAGGTTTTCAAGTCTGTGTAAGGTCGTGTGTTGTTACAACATCGTGTGTTGTTGCCTGTGTAGTTGTGTCCCGTGTGTCGTGCAAACATTCAAAAGTCTTTTGCTGGCTCACTCTAGCACGTTCATAGTTTCTTGTAGTTACACTCATTTACAGTTCAATATTAAATCCTTCATTTTGAGTATTAGATATCGATCTGGTTTAATCGATACCTGTCATCAAAGGTCTTTCCAGGGCTTATGCCGAAAATCAAAGAATGTACCCACAGTTAAAACCATTTGAGAGAAGTAGAGTTAGGCTGGCTTTAAAAAAAGATCACCTTCTCGTGCCCTGATCTCATGCCGCTTGCCTCTCAGATATCGAGCCGTCCTCCGGGTCGTAGCGAGCCTTATAACATAAGCCTATTATCTTGAGTAATGTACAGGTCGCACGAGTGCTGCACGTACCCCGCCATTTCTCCAAGCGCATGCGTGCGAACGCGTGCCGTATTAGATATAATCCAGGGGTAACTCCTGTCGCGAAATGTCTATTTGAATGCATCAGATCAGTCGCTTAGAATGTGTGTGTGTGTGCGTGTGTTAGAGACGATAGAATAGAAACTTGTTCCACAAATTCGACATCTTGAAAATCAGATTATAACAACGAAACACCCAAAATCTGTAGAAAAAATTTCTATAGAGGACACCTTTTTTTTTTTTTTACAAAACTTATATTAACTCACTCCGTCCGTCCGTCTGTCTATTTGTGAGCATCCGTTTACATGTTGTTTTTTTCTCCACTTATCATTCTAGGATCAAGTTGAAATTTTGCACGATTATTTATAGTGGAACAAAATACATAAATCTGGAAAAGAATTAACCCATTAGTTAATAAATTAGTGGTAATAAACTATTTTTTTGTTTTATATAGAAAAAGGGGGAGATAAGCCTTTCAGAATTGAGAGATATGTCAGTTGAAGTGAGGTGCTTTCCCTTATTGGAGATTTTCATACACGGTGAAAAATCAAATTCAACAATCTTTTTGGTGTCTCCGGTGTACAAGTGTTGGTGCCAACAAAGAATGAGATGTTGCCAGATTGAGATGTGGCCAGATTGAGATTCGTTCATTGCTTTAAGAGCGTAGTCTACAGTCAAACACGTGTTGGTGCCAACTAAGAATGAGATGTTGCCAGATTGAGATTTGTTCATTGCTTTAAGAGCGTAGTCTACAGTCAAACACGTGTTGGTGCCAACTAAGAATGAGATGTTGCCAGATTGAGATTCGTTCATTGCTTTAAGAGCGTAGTCTACAGTCAAACACGTGTTGGTGCCAACTAAGAATGAGATGTGGCCAGATTGAGATTCGTTCATTGCTTTAAGAGCGTAGTCTACAGTCAAACACGTGTTGGTGCCAACTAAGAATGAGATGTGGCCAGATTGAGATTCGTTCATTGCTTTAAGAGCGTAGTCTACAGTCAAACACGTGTTGGTGCCAACTAAGAATGAGATGTGGCCAGATTGAGATTCGTTCATTGCTTTAAGAGCGTAGTCTACAGTCAAACACGTGTTGGTGCCAACTAAGAATGAGATGTTGCCAGATTGAGACTCCTTCATTGCTTTAAGAGCGTAGTCTACAGACAAACACGTGTTGGTGCCAACTAAGAATGAGATGTGGCCAGATTGAGATTTGTTCATTGCTTTAAGAGCGTAGTCTACAGTCAAACACGTGTTGGTGCCAACTAAGAATGAGATGTTGCCAGATTGAGACTCCTTCATTGCTTTAAGAGCGTAGTCTACAGTCAAACACGTGTTGGTGCCAACAAAGAATGAGATGTTGCCAGATTGAGATTCGTTCATTGCTTTAAGAGCGTAGTCTACAGACAAACACGTGTTGGTGCCAACTAAGAATGAGATGTTGCCAGATTGAGATTCGTTCATTGCTTTAAGAGCGTAGTCTACAGACAAACACGTGTTGGTGCCAACTAAGAATGAGATGTTGCCAGATTGAGATTCGTTCATTGCTTTAAGAGCGTAGTCTACAGTCAAACACGTGTTGGTGCCAACAAAGAATGAGATGTTGCCAGATTGAGATTCCTTCATTGCTTTAAGAGCATAGTCTACAGTCAAACACGTGTTGGTGCCAACTAAGAATGAGATGTTGCCAGATTGAGATTCCTTCATTGCTTTAAGAGCGTAGTCTACAGTCAAACAAGTGTTGGTGCCAACTAAGAATGAGATGTTGCCAGATTGAGATTCGTTCATTGCTTTAAGAGCATAGTCTACAGTCAAACAAGTGTTGGTGCCAACTAAGAATGAGATGTTGCCAGATTGAGATTCGTTCATTGCTTTAAGAGCATAGTCTACAGTCAAACACGTGTTGGTGCCAACTAAGAATGAGATGTTGCCAGATTGAGATTCCTTCATTGCTTTAAGAGCATAGTCTACAGTCAAACACGTGTTGGTGCCAACTAAGAATGAGATGTGGCCAGATTGAGATTCCTTCATTGCTTTAAGAGCGTAGTCTACAGTCAAACACGTGTTGGTGCCAACTAAGAATGAGATGTTGCCAGATTGAGATTCGTTCATTGCTTTAAGAGCGTAGTCTACAGTCAAACACGTGTTGGTGCCAACAAAGAATGAGATGTTGCCAGATTGAGACTCCTTCATTGCTTTAAGAGCGTAGTCTACAGTCAAACACGTGTTGGTGCCAACTAAGAATGAGATGTGGCCAGATTGAGATTCGTTCATTGCTTTAAGAGCGTAGTCTACAGTCAAACACGTGTTGGTGCCAACTAAGAATGAGATGTTGCCAGATTGAGATTCGTTCATTGCTTTAAGAGCGTAGTCTACAGTCAAACACGTGTTGGTGCCAACTAAGAATGAGATGTTGCCAGATTGAGATTCCTTCATTGCTTTAAGAGCGTAGTCTACAGACAAACACGTGTTGGTGCCAACTAAGAATGAGATGTGGCCAGATTGAGATTTGTTCATTGCTTTAAGAGCGTAGTCTACAGACAAACACGTGTTGGTGCCAACTAAGAATGAGATGTGGCCAGATTGAGATTCGTTCATTGCTTTAAGAGCGTAGTCTACAGACAAACACGTGTTGGTGCCAACAAAGAATGAGATGTTGCCAGATTGAGATTCGTTCATTGCTTTAAGAGCGTAGTCTACAGACAAACAAGTGTTGGTGCCAACTAAGAATGAGATGTGGCCAGATTGAGATTCCTTCATTGCTTTAAGAGCGTAGTCTACAGACAAACACGTGTTGGTGCCAACTAAGAATGAGATGTTGCCAGATTGAGATTCGTTCATTGCTTTAAGAGCGTAGTCTACAGACAAACACGTGTTGGTGCCAACAAAGAATGAGATGTGGCCAGATTGAGACTCCTTCATTGCTTTAAGAGCGTAGTCTACAGACAAACACGTGTTGGTGCCAACTAAGAATGAGATGTTGCCAGATTGAGATTCGTTCATTGCTTTAAGAGCGTAGTCTACAGACAAACACGTGTTGGTGCTAACTAAGAATGAGATGTTGCCAGATTGAGATTCGTTCATTGCTTTAAGAGCGTAGTCTACAGACAAACACGTGTTGGTGCCAACTAAGAATGAGATGTGGCCAGATTGAGATTCGTTCATTGCTTTAAGAGCGTAGTCTACAGACAAACACGTGTTGGTGCCAACAAAGAATGAGATGTTGCCAGATTGAGATTCCTTCATTGCTTTAAGAGCGTAGTCTACAGACAAACACGTGTTGGTGCCAACTAAGAATGAGATGTTGCCAGATTGAGATTCGTTCATTGCTTTAAGAGCGTAGTCTACAGTCAAACACGTGTTGGTGCCAACAAAGAATGAGATGTGGCCAGATTGAGATTCGTTCATTGCTTTAAGAGCGTAGTCTACAGACAAACACGTGTTGGTGCCAACTAAGAATGAGATGTTGCCAGATTGAGATTCGTTCATTGCTTTAAGAGCGTAGTCTACAGTCAAACACGTGTTGGTGCCAACAAAGAATGAGATGTGGCCAGATTGAGATTCGTTCATTGCTTTAAGAGCGTAGTCTACAGTCAAACACGTGTTGGTGCCAACTAAGAATGAGATGTTGCCAGATTGAGATTTGTTCATTGCTTTAAGAGCGTAGTCTACAGACAAACACGTGTTGGTGCCAACTAAGAATGAGATGTTGCCAGATTGAGATTCGTTCATTGCTTTAAGAGCGTAGTCTACAGACAAACACGTGTTGGTGCCAACAAAGAATGAGATGTTGCCAGATTGAGATTCGTTCATTGCTTTAAGAGCGTAGTCTACAGACAAACACGTGTTGGTGCCAACTAAGAATGAGATGTGGCCAGATTGAGATTCGTTCATTGCTTTAAGAGCGTAGTCTACAGACAAACACGTGTTGGTGCCAACTAAGAATGAGATGTTGCCAGATTGAGATTCGTTCATTGCTTTAAGAGCGTAGTCTACAGACAAACACGTGTTGGTGCCAACTAAGAATGAGATGTTGCCAGATTGAGATTCGTTCATTGCTTTAAGAGCGTAGTCTACAGACAAACACGTGTTGGTGCCAACAAAGAATGAGATGTGGCCAGATTGAGATTCGTTCATTGCTTTAAGAGCGTAGTCTACAGACAAACACGTGTTGGTGCCAACAAAGAATGAGATGTTGCCAGATTGAGACTCCTTCATTGCTTTAAGAGCGTAGTCTACAGACAAACACGTGTTGGTGCCAACTAAGAATGAGATGTGGCCAGATTGAGATTTGTTCATTGCTTTAAGAGCGTAGTCTACAGACAAACAAGTGTTGGTGCCAACTAAGAATGAGATGTTGCCAGATTGAGATTCCTTCATTGCTTTAAGAGCGTAGTCTACAGTCAAACACGTGTTGGTGCCAACAAAGAATGAGATGTGGCCAGATTGAGATTTGTTCATTGCTTTAAGAGCGTAGTCTACAGACAAACACGTGTTGGTGCCAACTAAGAATGAGATGTTGCCAGATTGAGACTCCTTCATTGCTTTAAGAGCGTAGTCTACAGACAAACACGTGTTGGTGCCAACAAAGAATGAGATGTTGCCAGATTGAGACTCCTTCATTGCTTTAAGAGCGTAGTCTACAGTCAAACAAGTGTTGGTGCCAACAAAGAATGAGATGTGGCCAGATTGAGATTCCTTCATTGCTTTAAGAGCGTAGTCTACAGACAAACACGTGTTGGTGCCAACAAAGAATGAGATGTTGCCAGATTGAGATTCCTTCATTGCTTTAAGAGCATAGTCTACAGTCAAACACGTGTTGGTGCCAACTAAGAATGAGATGTGGCCAGATTGAGATTCCTTCATTGCTTTAAGAGCGTAGTCTACAGTCAAACAAGTGTTGGTGCCAACAAAGAATGAGATGTGGCCAGATTGAGATTCCTTCATTGCTTTAAGAGCGTAGTTTACAGACAAACACGTGTTGGTGCCAACAAAGAATGAGATGTTGCCAGATTGAGATTCCTTCATTGCTTTAAGAGCATAGTCTACAGTCAAACACGTGTTGGTGCCAACTAAGAATGAGATGTGGCCAGATTGAGATTCCTTCATTGCTTTAAGAGCGTAGTCTACAGTCAAACAAGTGTTGGTGCCAACTAAGAATGAGATGTGGCCAGATTGAGATTCGTTCATTGCTTTAAGAGCGTAGTCTTCAGTCAAACAAGTGTTGGTGCCAACAAAGAATGAGATGTTGCCAGATTGAGATTCCTTCATTGCTTTAAGAGCATAGTCTACAGTCAAACACGTGTTGGTGCCAACTAAGAATGAGATGTGGCCAGATTGAGATTCCTTCATTGCTTTAAGAGCGTAGTCTACAGTCAAACAAGTGTTGGTGCCAACTAAGAATGAGATGTGGCCAGATTGAGATTCCTTCATTGCTTTAAGAGCGTAGTCTACAGTCAAACACGTGTTGGTGCCAACTAAGAATGAGATGTTGCCAGATTGAGATTCCTTCATTGCTTTAAGAGCGTAGTCTACAGACAAACACGTGTTGGTGCCAACTAAGAATGAGATGTTGCCAGATTGAGATTCCTTCATTGCTTTAAGAGCGTAGTCTACAGACAAACACGTGTTGGTGCCAACAAAGAATGAGATGTTGCCAGATTGAGATTCGTTCATTGCTTTAAGAGCGTAGTCTACAGACAAACACGTGTTGGTGCCAACAAAGAATGAGATGTTGCCAGATTGAGATTCCTTCATTGCTTTAAGAGCGTAGTCTACAGACAAACACGTGTTGGTGCCAACTAAGAATGAGATGTTGCCAGATTGAGATTCCTTCATTGCTTTAAGAGCGTAGTCTACAGACAAACAAGTGTTGGTGCCAACTAAGAATGAGATGTGGCCAGATTGAGATTCCTTCATTGCTTTAAGAGCGTAGTCTACAGACAAACACGTGTTGGTGCCAACTAAGAATGAGATGTTGCCAGATTGAGATTCCTTCATTGCTTTAAGAGCGTAGTCTACAGACAAACAAGTGTTGGTGCCAACTAAGAATGAGATGTGGCCAGATTGAGATTCCTTCATTGCTTTAAGAGCGTAGTCTACAGACAAACACGTGTTGGTGCCAACAAAGAATGAGATGTTGCCAGATTGAGATTCGTTCATTGCTTTAAGAGCGTAGTCTACAGACAAACACGTGTTGGTGCCAACTAAGAATGAGATGTTGCCAGATTGAGATTCGTTCATTGCTTTAAGAGCGTAGTCTACAGTCAAACACGTGTTGGTGCCAACTAAGAATGAGATGTTGCCAGATTGAGATTCGTTCATTGCTTTAAGAGCGTAGTCTACAGTCAAACACGTGTTGGTGCCAACAAAGAATGAGATGTTGCCAGATTGAGATTCCTTCATTGCTTTAAGAGCGTAGTCTACAGACAAACACGTGTTGGTGCCAACTAAGAATGAGATGTTGCCAGATTGAGATTCGTTCATTGCTTTAAGAGCGTAGTCTACAGACAAACAAGTGTTGGTGCCAACTAAGAATGAGATGTTGCCAGATTGAGATTCCTTCATTGCTTTAAGAGCGTAGTCTACAGTCAAACACGTGTTGGTGCCAACAAAGAATGAGATGTGGCCAGATTGAGATTTGTTCATTGCTTTAAGAGCGTAGTCTACAGACAAACACGTGTTGGTGCCAACTAAGAATGAGATGTTGCCAGATTGAGACTCCTTCATTGCTTTAAGAGCGTAGTCTACAGTCAAACAAGTGTTGGTGCCAACAAAGAATGAGATGTGGCCAGATTGAGATTCGTTCATTGCTTTAAGAGCGTAGTCTACAGTCAAACAAGTGTTGGTGCCAACAAAGAATGAGATGTGGCCAGATTGAGATTCGTTCATTGCTTTAAGAGCGTAGTCTACAGACAAACAAGTGTTGGTGCCAACAAAGAATGAGATGTGGCCAGATTGAGATTTGTTCATTGCTTTAAGAGCGTAGTCTACAGTCAAACAAGTGTTGGTGCCAACAAAGAATGAGATGTGGCCAGATTGAGATTCGTTCATTGCTTTAAGAGCGTAGTCTACAGTCAAACAAGTGTTGGTGCCAACAAAGAATGAGATGTTGCCAGATTGAGACTCCTTCATTGCTTTAAGAGCGTAGTCTACAGACAAACACGTGTTGGTGCCAACTAAGAATGAGATGTTGCCAGATTGAGATTCCTTCATTGCTTTAAGAGCGTAGTCTACAGACAAACACGTGTTGGTGCCAACAAAGAATGAGATGTGGCCAGATTGAGATTTGTTCATTGCTTTAAGAGCGTAGTCTACAGTCAAACACGTGTTGGTGCCAACTAAGAATGAGATGTGGCCAGATTGAGATTTGTTCATTGCTTTAAGAGCGTAGTCTACAGTCAAACACGTGTTGGTGCCAACTAAGAATGAGATGTGGCCAGATTTCAGATTCGTTCATTGCTTTAAGAGCGTAGTCTACAGACAAACACGTGTTGGTGCCAACTAAGAATGAGATGTGGCCAGATTGAGATTTGTTCATTGCTTTAAGAGCGTAGTCTACAGTCAAACACGTGTTGGTGCCAACTAAGAATGAGATGTGGCCAGATTGAGATTTGTTCATTGCTTTAAGAGCGTAGTCTACAGTCAAACACGTGTTGGTGCCAACTAAGAATGAGATGTGGCCAGATTGAGATTTGTTCATTGCTTTAAGAGCGTAGTCTACAGTCAAACACGTGTTGGTGCCAACTAAGAATGAGATGTGGCCAGATTGAGATTTGTTCATTGCTTTAAGAGCGTAGTCTACAGTCAAACACGTGTTGGTGCCAACTAAGAATGAGATGTGGCCAGATTGAGATTTGTTCATTGCTATAAGAGCATAGTCTACAGTCAAACACGTGTTGGTGCCAACTAAGAATGAGATGTGGCCAGATTGAGATTTGTTCATTGCTTTAAGAGCGTAGTCTACAGTCAAACACGTGTTGGTGCCAACTAAGAATGAGATGTGGCCAGATTGAGATTTGTTCATTGCTTTAAGAGCGTAGTCTACAGTCAAACACGTGTTGGTGCCAACTAAGAATGAGATGTGGCCAGATTGAGATTTGTTCATTGCTTTAAGAGCGTAGTCTACAGTCAAACACGTGTTGGTGCCAACTAAGAATGAGATGTGGCCAGATTGAGATTTGTTCATTGCTATAAGAGCATAGTCTACAGTCAAACACGTGTTGGTGCCAACAAAGAATGAGATGTGGCCAGATTGAGATTTGTTCATTGCTATAAGAGCATAGTCTACAGTCAAACACGTGTTGGTGCCAACTAAGAATGAGATGTGGCCAGATTGAGATTTGTTCATTGCTTTAAGAGCGTAGTCTACAGTCAAACACGTGTTGGTGCCAACTAAGAATGAGATGTGGCCAGATTGAGATTTGTTCATTGCTTTAAGAGCATAGTCTACAGACAAACACGTGTTGGTGCCAACTAAGAATGAGATGTTGCCAGATTGAGATTCGTTCATTGCTTTAAGAGCGTAGTCTACAGTCAAACACGTGTTGGTGCCAACTAAGAATGAGATGTGGCCAGATTGAGATTTGTTCATTGCTTTAAGAGCATAGTCTACAGACAAACACGTGTTGGTGCCAACTAAGAATGAGATGTTGCCAGATTGAGATTCCTTCATTGCTTTAAGAGCGTAGTCTACAGACAAACACGTGTTGGTGCCAACTAAGAATGAGATGTGGCCAGATTGAGATTTGTTCATTGCTTTAAGAGCGTAGTCTACAGACAAACACGTGTTGGTGCCAACTAAGAATGAGATGTGGCCAGATTGAGATTCGTTCATTGCTTTAAGAGCGTAGTCTACAGTCAAACACGTGTTGGTGCCAACTAAGAATGAGATGTGGCCAGATTGAGATTCCTTCATTGCTTTAAGAGCGTAGTCTACAGACAAACACGTGTTGGTGCCAACTAAGAATGAGATGTGGCCAGATTGAGATTTGTTCATTGCTTTAAGAGCATAGTCTACAGACAAACACGTTCCTGCAGCAATGAAGACTTTACTTCCTAGCGCAAGACTCCTGCAGGGCGTCAGGAAAGGGCGGCAGGTGAGCACGCAGCAACATGAGAGGCGGCTTGAGAGGCCGGTGAGGGGAGGCTGACAGGAGATCTCGCACGGGGCGGCAGGAAAGGGCGGCATCTAGGGTTCGAACAAGTCACCATTGAGAAGCCAGACTTCAACGTAGACCAAACAATCATCTACATTTACTACACTCATAGCAGTATGTCTGTAATTTATAATATAAATAATAATTATTTTTTAATAATTATTTTGTTAAACAAATGAGGTCATGTATCTCATGCATGTTTAAACAGAAACAATTAATAGATTTCTATAATTTTATTCTGAAATTGTGCAATGTATCTGGTCAGTAAAAATATTAACGACAAAGAACTATGGCCACATCTAATCCACAAATTGAGAATCTTTTTATATAACATCTGCATCTGTCACTGCTCTGGAATCTCTCCGTGACAAATGTCAGTATTACATGACGTCACGTGTCACGTACACAACACCCGGGAAGGTCATAAATAAAACAACAAAAAACAACAACTATCTGATTGTTAAGTTCAGTTGAACGCAGTCATTCACACTTGGGTTATATATAATAAGACGTACGGCAAATCTTACTTTCTGCACGTAGGCTCACATGTTGGTTAGAGAAAACATTAAATAGGCCTAGAACATTTAGGGCTTTTTTCTTTTATTGCCCTCTTTCAATGCATGATATGATACAAATAGACAATAGGGCTTTTAATCACTTAAGTATAACAAGATGATATAGGCATTTACTTAAAGACATGGGAGACATATATATCTATAAATATTGTAATAACTTAAGGGAGGCAACTCAACGAGGCAACTATGTTTATTTACAGGGACATCACAAATACATTAGAATATTAGAACAACAACTGCCTTGAGCACAGAGTCTCTTCCTCTCTCTATATGTGTGTGTGTGTATATATAGGCCTATATATATTGTAGGGCTTTTTTGTGATGGTACGTTTTCACAGCTCGCTACGGATGGCTGCGCTCTGGACTGTCAAATCCTGGCCGCTCCCATCCCCCTTCGTCATGGGGGAGGTTTGGACTAAAAAGTAAACTATCTTCAACTCTGAAGGAACATCCGAAACATGTAAAACATTTTACAAACAAACATTTTACAAACACTAAATAGCAGGGCCGGACTTAAGCATTGTGGGGCCCTACTCGAAACTGATTTCGCGGGGCCAAGTTTTGGTAGGGAAGCGGACAATAAGTGAAATTTAAGAGTTTGAATTCGTCTATGCATTTTATTCATTCTTTACTACATACAGATTTACTTAACGAGCCTTGCATGTAGCGAAGTCATACAGTGTATCATGAAAATTTTCTTTCTACATAGATCACGCTCAATAGCAAGAATTACCTAATGTTTCAATCTATCTACGAGAATTGTTGAACTAAAGTAATTCTTCATTAGTTTGAGGCGCGAGAAGCTTCTTTCACCAGATTACACAATTACGGCTAATGCATAATGCCGTTTTTATTTATCACCCGTAGGATTGGCGTTTTCCATATTGAATGACACCCCAGAATGTCAATTTTTGTCTATATATTTCATGAGATTTGTATGAGTTTTCAAATTTTTAAAAATAATATCTGGAGATTTCCATGACTTTTAAACAAAATATATTTTGCAATTTGAGGAGATTTCCAGAAGCTCCTAGTAAATCGGATGGCTGCGAGAAATCTGTTAAAAGTTTTAAAATGGTTTAATTTAATAATTTACACATAGAATTAGCCCAGGTCTTATGAAAATGTGATGCCCTTTGCAGTTGAATAGGTTGCTGTGGCTTATGGCCTTCCCTACAAAATAGCGGCGTATGTTACTCCGTGGGTTGACTATATATATATAACAAGTAATCTACTCGGTATTCTCCAGTCATTAAATAACAGGGCCGGACATAAACATTGTGGGGCCCTATGCGAAACGGAATTCGCGGGGTCCAGTTTGGGTAGGGATACGGATTATAACTGAAATTTAAGAATTTATATTAGAAAATACATTCGTCTTTGCATTGTATTTATCCTTTACTACGTACAGAATTACTTTACGAGCCTTGCGTGTAGTGAAGAAGTCATACTTTATATCATAAAAATTCTATTTCCTACATAGATCACGCTCAATAGCAAGAATTAACAAATGTTTCACTCTATCTACGAGAATAGTTGAACTAAAGTAATTCTTCATTAGTTTGAGGCGCGAGAAGATTCTTTCACCCGATTCCGAAATTACGGGATAATGCAGTTTTTTTTTGTCGCGCGTGGGATTGGCATTTTCTTATTAAATGACACTCCCAAAATGACAATTTTTGTCTATATATTTAAGGAGATTCGTATGAGTTTTTTAAAGATTTTAATAATTTCCAGATATTTCCAGGACTTTTTCGTATATTTTGCAATTTTAGTAGAATTCCAGGAGCTCCTGGAAAATCGACAGGAGGCCGCGGGAAATCTGTTATAAGTTATACAATGGTTTAATTTAATAATTTATGCACCTAGAATTAGCGCGGGTCCTATGAAAGTGCGGGGCCCACTGCGGCCTAAAGCCGGCCCTGCAAAATAGCGCGTATGCTACGCCGCCGGTCGACTAGTATTATTTATTTTTAGTAGTTAAAAGTTAGGCAATCAACTACTGAGTACTGGCAAAAGGCTAGATCCGGCATTCAATAGATTGCCTAGACTCTCTATACTATGGCTAAAAACGTTGGAGAAGGTATGAAATGAATTCTTGACCTCTAGGTATTCTATAAAATGACTATAACCGCCTTAGGCAATGTGTGAAATGTGGATTTAAATTCGTTTATTAACAATTTACATTTCATGGAATAATATTTCTATTCGCCAGTAATGTAAACAATTTAGTCCTGTTCTTTAAAGAGTGGAATTCTATTCATTACGATTGTCCAAGTGTATATGATTTGTGTAGTTGCATTGTACTAGGTAAAAAGTGGATAAAAAAAAAAAATAATAATCTTTATTATCCGTAAGGAAATTTGTCTTACAATTTGTGCATTACACCAAACAAAAAACATTATAACTATAAGAAACCAAAGTGTACATTTACACCAGACTCACTCATAATTTACATGTGACAAAGTTTATACTAGATTGTTCTTATTTAATGATTTGATTGCCAGGGGAACAAAAGAGTGTTTGTGTCTGTTTGTCTTTGCTATCGGTGTCTTGTATCTCTTTTGTGATGGTAAAATCACGAAATCCTGACACAAAGTGTGATTCTTTATTTCGAGGATCTTGTTAGCTTTTTTTATAGATGTTCGTCTCAAACAACTGCCCAAATGGGGTTTGTTTTTTGCCAATGATTCGTTGTGTTGTATGAAAGGTGACAGAAAATATTTCTAATATCTATTAAGGCAAATACGACTACAAATTTTCTAAATAAATTCTTGCTATCAGGTGAATCTAATTTACTTCAAGTCCCATCCAGACAACAAAAAAAAAAAGAATTACATTTCCCAATGAAAAGCTCTTTTTTTTTTCCCACTAAATACTACGGAAAAAAAAATGTACATAGAGTAACTTCCCCTCTCTTTTGTTGGTTTGTTCGAGTGGTAAACAGTTGTAAAAAGTTACTTCGACTGAGAATTAATTGTTACATAAAATAAATAATTTTACAGCTTATAATTGGCTGACAATTTTGAATGAGATCTACTTTTAGAAGTCACGTGTTGAGCGTTCACTTTGTCTTGTTTGTATTTCAGTTCTTCTATCGTAAAGCTGCGTCTCTTTTAGTGTCCTGATTGAAACATTATTGTATGGAACTTATAGTTGTGTTTGGAAGAAACTAATAAAAACCTTTTTAAAGTAAGCAGTTTCTGTCCAGGGTTTTGGGAGAGAGTGCTTTTATCCTCTCATGTCCTCGCATAGAGTTGTTTTTGATGATAGTATTAGTAAAAAGATTTTTGTTTATGTCACTTATAAAAGGGTAAACAAATTGTTAGGTCATTGACAACAAGACATAGTTAATATCAGAACTTAAGAAAGCACTGACATATATCTCAGGTGACTAGCTTTTTCTTCTACAGAAACAGACTTTTCAATGACAGTGAATTTCAGTAGGTCTGTATTCACTTTGTGAGTGGTGACGGAGGGTAACAGGATGCTCAATGTCTAGTGGAGTAAACAAAAGAAATATCAAGTTCGATGGATGACAGCTGCAAAGAAATTAACGGGCTAACAAAATAATTGTAGGTAATGAAAAAAAAAATTCCTCGAACTTCTATTCCCCACCTCCCTCTATCTTACACACAGACACACTGACACACAAACACACATACACACTGACAAACAAACACACAGACACATTTATGTACGTAGCAGTGAGTGAAGATTCCAGCAAAGGTGTACTTATTTTCTTTGTGTTTTCTTACGTATGAGTCACGTGGCAGTTATTGATGAAACTCAAGAAAAGCGACAAGGAAATTCCAGTAAATGGTTTGAATTGATTGCAATGTATCTGCTTTGGCTTCATCTTCTAGCTTACAGAACTGGAGGGGGATTGGGGAGGTGGGTGGTGTAGATAATGATCGATAACTCTTTTGAGTTTTTCATGAATAAAATTAGATCTCTATCTATCTATCTATCTATCTATCTATCTATCTATCTATCTATCTATCTATCTATCTATCTATCTATCTATATATATATATATATATATATATATATACATATAAATATATATATCTACATGTATATATCTATCAATCTATCAATCTATCTATCTATCTACATGTATCTATCTATCTATCTATATATATATATATATATACATATAAATATATATATCTACATGTATATATCTATCAATCTATCAATCTATCTATCTATCTACATGTATCTATCTATCTATCTATCTATCTATCTATCTATCTATCAATCTATCTACACGTATCTATCTATCTATCTATCTACAATGTATCTATCTATCTATCTATCTATCTATCTATCTATCTATCTATCTATCTATCTATCTACATGTATCTATCCAGAGCCGCCGCTACCTATTATGCAATGTGTGCATTGCACGCAGGCGGCCGACTTTAGGGGGCGGCCAAATCATTATTCCAAGGTTACTTTTTATAAAAAATTAGTTAAATAAAAAATGTTCTTAAATATTTTATATAAATTCTAATTATTCCATTATCCTTTGAAAATATAAACGATAGTCGTACTTAAGAAATTATTTTGGAAACTAGAACAAAAAAATAGAGCAGCGTGCGAGGGAATCCCACGGGTTTTTCCATAGGCACCTACTCATTTCTGGCCTTGAATTTTTGCGGTTGTTGTAATATTTGTATGAGTCGAATAGCCCACACTGTAAGTAGATCTATTACCGGTAATTAAAAAGTAAAAAAAGGGATGTTATGGAGTGTGAGTGTTTCCTAGGCGGCGGAAAGAGCAGGTTAAGCGATTGATTGGTGGTTATACAGTGACGATGAAACTAGCGTGCCTAGTGCAAATGTGAGATGATCTTAAGACATGAAAGAGTAAAGACTTTTTTTGTGATCTAGATTTTGTTTAAATATCAGTTTACTTCATTACTATTAGATCTATATTTCATCTCAAGTTAAATCGAGAATAATAACAGTTCTATTGAGTTTTTGTTCACATAGAAGTTTGTTCAAGTTATTTCAAGTTTAGTTATTAACAAATATAAAACGCCTACAACGGTTCAGTTGTACTAGCTGTCTTGAGCTACAAGCAAACAACCAACCAACAACGGGAAAGGGGGAGGGCGGCGAAAAAAATGTTCAGACCCCTCGCCGACTTGAGTGAAAACCTGCCGTATCTTCAATTCTAGCTTCAGAGGAAACTTTTGACAAGGCTTACAAATTGTGTAAACAAGACGTTAATTTGGTTTCTATCATTTCTAGACACAGTGTTCAAATCAAGAAGGCTAAATGAAAAATAAAACCTAAAAGTTATGACTAAGTTTCTTTTTTTTTTTTTTTTTACTACATTCTAAAAAAAACAAACTCACGGACCTCACTATTGGAGCCTACATTGCTCCCTTGGCTACAACTTCTAAAAGGGGCTCGAACGAAAATGTTGTTATCTAGGGAGTCGCCACCCGGGAATGTGAGAAACACTGCCTTATTATGTTTTTATTTCATTTCAAGTCATTGTTTAAGTGACTTGTACTTTGGATTTAAATCAAAGGTTACTTTTGGAACAGCGTCCAGCTCAGTCTTAATGCAGTTGATTTTTAGAGAAGAAAAAGGAGGGGAAGGGCGGTATTTTTAATTTCGCACGCAGGCGGCCACAACCCTCGCGGCGGCCCTGTATCTATCTATCTATCTATCTATCTATCTATCTATCTATCTATATATATATATATATATATATATATATATATATATATATATATATATATATATATTCTACATGTATCTATCTATCAATCTATCAATCTATCGAGTATGTATGTGTTTCTACATTAGTTAATTTTCTTAAGACCAAAACTAAGACTAAGACCAAGACCAAGACCAAGGCTAAGACCTAAGACCGAAGACTAAGACCAAGACCAAGACCTAGACCAAGACCAAGACTAAGACCAAGACCAAGACCAAGACCAAGACCAAGACCAAGACTAAGACCAAGACTGAGACCAAGACCAAAACTGAGACTAAGACCAAGACCAAGACCAAGACCAAGGCTAAGACCTAAGACCTAAGACCTAAGACCGAAGACTAAGACCAAGACCAAAACTAAGACCAAGACCAAGAACAAGACCAAGACCAAGACCAAGACCAAGACTAAGACCAAGACCAAGACCGAGACCAAGACCAAGACCAAGACTAAGACCAAGACCATGACCAAGACCAAGATTAAGACCAAGACCAAGACCAAGACCAAGACCAAGACCAAGACCAAGACCAAGACCAAGACCAAGACCAAGACCAAGACTAAGACTAAGACCAAGACCAAGACCAAGACCAAGACTAAGACTAAGACCTAAGACCTAAGACCTAAGACTAAGACCTAAGACCTAAGACCAAGACCAAGACCAAGACTAAGACCAAGACCAAGACCAAGACCAAGACCAAGACCAAGACCAAGACCAAGACCAAGACCAAGACCAAGACTAAGACCAAGACCAAGACCAAGACCAAGACTAAGACTAAGACTAAGACTAAGACTAAGACCTAAGACCTAAGACCTAAGACTAAGACCTAAGACCTAAGACCAAGACCAAGACTAAGACCAAGACCAAGACCAAGACTAAGACTAAGACCAAGACCAAGACCAAGACCAAGACTAAGACTAAGACCAAGACCAAGACTAAGACCTAAGACCTAATACCAAGACCAAGACTAAGACCAAGACTAAGACCAAGACTAAGACTAAGACTAAGACTAAGACTAAGACTGCTCTTTTGATCCTTACGGAAATTTGTTGTGATTACAAGGACTCTTTTCTCATATAAAGACAACACAACAAAAACATACACATAAACAGAATAGACACACAAACAGAATAGACACACAAACAGAATAGACACATAAACAGAATAGACACACAAACAGAATAGACACACAAACAGAATAGACACACAAACAGAATAGACACACAAACAGAATAGACACACAAACAGAATAGACACATAAACAGAATAGACACACAAACAGAATAGACACACAAAAAGAATAGACACACAAACAGAATAGACACACAAACAGAATAGACACACAAAAAGAATAGACACACAAAAAGAATAGACACACAAACAGAATAGACACATTAACAGAACAGACACATTAACAGAACAGACACATTAACAGAACAGACAACTACTACAACTTGCAATAATTACTTTAAAAGTTGTAAACATTTTAAAAACAAAGACTTCAGTTCGTACGAAACATTAAACTGTTAAGCATGGACAGAAAACAAAGTTCAGACTAACAATGGGACGATTGTTTGACTCTAATAGACACAATTACAATTCAAATAATGAGTAATGAAACTAGTTGGCAAGTAGGGGAGGGGGAGGGGGAGGCGCACTTAAGGACGTACTTATTAATAGTGTCTTTACACATGGGAATTTATAGCATGCAAGACTTACATTCCATGCTCAACAAACAAATCAGCTCATAGAAGTTTCAATATTTACGCTTCTCATCACTGAGTTAAACCTAAAACCTAAATCTGACAACCTAAACTTGACATCAGAACTTTTTTCCCCCATTAAAAATTATCTTCGTCATTTTCCCCTTATTTAAATAAAACTATGTTCACATCAATGTACAAGTTATCAAGAAAAACTGTCTAGAGAAATAAAAACATTTTGAGAATTAAACGTACGAAAAAATTTTCTTTTTTTTTTTTTAAACCACTAAACACCCAGGTCTAGTTTTTTTTCTCTCATCTTTAATTTACTGTGATCATGAACTATCGACATATTTAGAATTCAAGCTTATTTCTTTATGCTAATCTTTAAAAGTCAAATTGCAATTTATTTGTAAAATATTAAAAAAAATAATTTTTTAAATAAAAAGCACACACGGAACGGACAAACAAACAAAACAAACAAAACAAAAAGGCCAAACTGACTCAATGTGTTTACTACGTAAAAATAAAAGGCTTCTGTTCGAGACAGAAGATTAACGATGAGGGAAGCATTTCAAGTGTCTACGTAGACCCTGTTGCGACCTGCATATTTTGCCTCACTTGATGCAGACAAAGTCTCTATCCGCTGGAGGGGGGGGGGTCTTTTAAAGTTTTCTTTTCGCTGACAGGCGCGTCAAGCTTTATTAAACAATGAAGCCATAACGCTATTAGAAAGTGTTAAAAACTAGTTGTTTTTTTTAAGAGATGTTCTGATTAAGTGGGTGTGTGAGTGTGTGTGGGGGAGAAACATGGAAAATTTTGTTATGTTGCTTCAATGATCGAATGCGTACTAATTATTTCTTTTATGGTGCTAGAGAAAAAGTCCAAGACATCGACTCCTCCATGCCATGAGTGCTACTAATAAAGTCAGTTTTTAAGTCCACACTGACCCACTCCATTACGTCAGGCTGACACAATTTGTGTGTGTGTGTGTGTGTGTGTGCGTCCTTGCGCGCGCATGAAGGAGGAAGAGATGAGGAAGCATGAGAGAGCTAGTCACCTATTATCGATTGTCACTTTTTTTTTGGTGAATCATCCAGTAATTTTTCACCCCCCCCCCCCCCAAAAAAAAAAAATATGCACCGATGTGATTGACCTTGACATAATTTTCTACAGCCTTCTCGTATCTGTTCGCCCTTACGCGCAAACTCACCCCTGTTGACTCATGTAATAAACATGATGAGAAATATCTTCTGTTTTGTTTCGTAAGAAAATGAAGAAGTTGTGTCTAAGCTTTTGTATCGACTGCAAGCCAAAAGTAAAACGATCACCACGTAGGTGGCGCTGCGGGAAACATCTCAGGTATTTCCAGGTACAGAAATAAGCACGTGCGTCGTATAATTGGTACAATTCAAACAAAAACGTTTGTAGTTCAAGTTAAATATGAGTCACTGGCATTTTGGATGAAATATCTATCGATCAGTTGATTATCGATCTGTTGTTCATACCGACACATTATAATTGTCTTTTAAACAAAGCATTTTTTTTTTTACAAAAACTATAGTTGTGTTTCACAATTTGTTATATTTTTTTTCTGCAATAGTGTCTGTACTGTTATCTACCAATGGACTCCCTATGACTAAAATGATGACATGCTGCGATTCAACATATTGATCTAGATCTAGACTAGAATTAAGGATGTTGTATGTATCAGTGCTCACATTATGAAAAAGCTATGACCGATACATTTCTTGAATATTTATAGACAAAAAAAATGTACAATGAGATTTGATATATGCACGTTTAGGTTTATTATAGTATTTTCATTTGATTTTTTGGGGAGTAAAAACATGGTTTAGAAAGTGCACAACAGCCTCCACCACAGCATGGTTTCTACAAGACTTATATCAACTCACTCTGTCTGTCTGTCTTTCTGTCTGTCTCTCTGGTAAAAAGTTTGTGCACGTTATTTCCTTTCACCCGTTCACGAATCAAGTTAAAAATTTGCACAATTATTTATTGGCATAGACAAGACATGAATCAATTTAAAAAATTAACCAAATAGTCAATTAATTACTGGTAATTATTTTTTTAATGCCAACAAGGAAAATTAATGCTTCAGTATTCATAAATACGGCTAAATATATAGGGTTTTGTTCCCTTTGCTAATTAAAGACGTTATTTCTCCCACGCCCATTATCGGATCGAGTTGAAAATATAAACAATTATTTATTGTACCTAACAAAAACATGAATCCATTGAAAGATGAACAAAGTAGTCAATTAATTATTGGTAATTGGTTATAGGAGGCGACCATTTCCATGCCCTTTTACCCTTGCTGACAAGAAGGAAAGTAGTTGGCAGCAGATGGCCTCTGAAATAGACAGTTGGAGAGCTTTCAGGAAGGCCACAAGACATATATTTGAGGCCCAAAAAAAAAAGCCCTTGCAGAAAACAGGCACAAAAGAGGAAAAAAAAACTTAAATAGACCACCAGCGGACAAGGGCTTTGTCTGCATCAGTTGTTACAAATTATGCAGGTCGCAACTGGGTCGGCTTAGTGAAACAGTTGAGTCATATCGAAGACATTTCTATAAAGAAAGTAGGTTTAAATATTTGTTACAAGAGAAATTACATTTTTTTTTCTTTTTACAGTTTATTTATAGTAACTAAGCTCCCGTCCCAGAAACATTACCATTAACAACAAATAAAACAGAACTAAAATCAATTTATATATTTAACTTAAATCCAACCTTTTAATGTTATTGTTATAACTCTAGATAGTCCAATGGTGCTACTGACCAATGTATTTAGTTATGTTTAAAAGCCTATACATTGAAAGTTATACTCAATGAGATTGTGAACAAGAAGGAGTAGGCCTACAGATCATTGAGATCCTTCGAGCACATGTAAATATTCTCTGATTCAGATATTATGACATATTACTGTTCTTAAATTTTAGTCATCATGCTGCAGTTGAAACCTCCAGGTATTTCAAACTTGATCTATTGTAATGATCTAAATGAAAGTCTTAAACTATGTTGTTACGGAATTAAATCCATGAGCAAGAGTTATTAATAGATCACAGGGTCATCACAACGTCATTGGGATTTCCCCGTAGCTCTGAAAATGCGATTGTTTGGTTTTCAAGGTTGTCTTTATGTCAGAAATCTTTAGTCTGAAATCTTCCATTACTGCAGTACTTCTGAGAAGGCAATTTAAGGTAGAATTAGATTATTGAAACTGACAAACATCTCCTATTATATGTTTATAACCAATTAAAGTGACATAACGTCAGATGCATAAATGTAAATATTGATAGGCTTCAACGTATAAAACGTAACAATCATATCATAATAAACATCGTATAACAGTAGGGAAGTCTAAACAGAGGTTGAACCGACACGTATCATGTCTGTAATTAGTTGACGCGCTCTCAATCAAGTTAGAAAAGAATGTTGGTCTGTCTAGTAGCTCTTTACTTCGGTCTGTCTAGTAGCTCTTTACAACGGTCTGTCTAGTAGCTCTTTTCTTGGTCTGTCTAGTAGCTCTTTTCTTGGTCTGTCTAGTAGCTCTTTACAACGGTCTGTCTAGTAGCTCTTTACTTCGGTCTGTCTAGTAGCTCTTTACTTCGGTCTGTCTAGTAGCTCTTTTCTTGGTCTGTCTAGTAGCTCTTTTCTTGGTCTGTCTAGTAGCTCTTTACAACGGTCTGTCTAGTAGCTCTTTACTTCGGTCTGTCTAGTAGCTCTTTACTTCGGTCTGTCTAGTAGCTCTTTACTTCGGTCTGTCTAGTAAATCTTTACTTCGGTCTGTCTAGTAGCTCTTTACTTGGTCTATCTAGTAGCTCTTTACTTCGGTCTGTCTAGTAGCTCTTTACTTCGATCTGTCTAGTAGCTCTTTACTTCGGTCTGTCTAGTAGCTCTTTACAACGGTCTGTCTAGTAGCTCTTTACTTCGGTCTGTCTAGTAGCTCTTTACTTCGGTCTGTCTAGTAGCTCTTTACTTCGGTCTGTCTAGTAGCTCTTTACAACGGTCTGTCTAGTAGCTCTTTACTTCGATCTGTCTAATAGCTCTTTACTTGGTCTGTCTAGTAGCTCTTTACAACGGTCTGTCTAGTAGCTCTTTACTTCGGTCTGTCTAGTAGCTCTTTACTTCGGTCTGTCTAGTAGCTCTTTACTTCGATCTGTCTAGTAGCTCTTTACTTCGGTCTGTCTAGTAGCTCTTTACTTCGGTCTGTCTAGTAGCTCTTTACTTCGATCTGTCTAGTAGCTCTTTACTTCGATCTGTCTAGTAGCTCTTTACTTCGGTCTGTCTAGTAGCTCTTTACTTCGGTCTGTCTAATAGCTCTTTACTTGGTCTGTCTAGTAGCTCTTTACAACGGTCTGTCTAGTAGCTCTTTACTTCGGTCTGTCTAGTAGCTCTTTACTTCGGTCTGTCTAGTAGCTCTTTACTTCGATCTGTCTAGTAGCTCTTTACTTCGGTCTGTCTAGTAGCTCTTTACTTCGGTCTGTCTAGTAGCTCTTTACTTCGGTCTGTCTAGTAGCTCTTTACTTGGTCTGTCTAGTAGCTCTTTACTTGGTCTGTCTAGTAGCTCTTTACTTGGTCTGTCTAGTAGCTCTTTACTTGGTCTGTCTAGTAGCTCTTTACTTCGGTCTGTCTAGTAGCTCTTTACTTCGGTCTGTCTAGTAGCTCTTTACTTGGTCTGTCTAGTAGCTCTTTACTTCGGTCTGTCTAGTAGCTCTTTACTTCGGTCTGTCTAGTAGCTCTTTACTTCGGTCTGTCTAGTAGCTCTTTACTTCGGTCTGTCTAGTAGCTCTTTACTTCGGTCTGTCTAGTAGCTCTTTACTTCGGTCTGTCTAGTAGCTCTTTACTTCGGTCTGTCTAGTAGCTCTTTACTTCGGTCTGTCTAGTAGCTCTTTACTTGGTCTGTCTAGTAGCTCTTTACTTCGGTCTGTCTAGTAGCTCTTTACTTCGGTCTGTCTAGTAGCTCTTTACTTCGGTCTGTCTAGTAGCTCTTTACTTCGGTCTATCTAGTAGCTCTTTACTTCGGTCTGTCTAGTAGCTCTTTACTGTCGCATTTGAAGACAGAAACCATTCCAATTAAAATAGAATGTGACATCAGTTTAGGAACAATAGTTGTCAGACGTGCTTCCATAAATTCAAGTCGTCTGCTAGACAGACATCAAATTAAAAGAGTAAAGGTGACATTCTGTGTCTGTACGCCATGGTCTGTTGGGCAAGTGAAGTTAAGATGTGGGGTCAATAGTTTTATCAGGGTAAACCAAAAAAAAGTTGTTTTTTTCTAAACAAATAAATCTACGCAGATTCTTGGTCTCTCTCACTCTCTCCGTCACTCACATTTTTCCCTCTCTCAATTTTTTACTTTCTCTTTCTACTCCCATCCTCTCTCTCTCTCTCTCTCTCTCTCTCTCACTCCCACCCTACTGTCTTTCTGACATTGGGACAATTTTAAAAACATGTTATTGGATAACAGACGGAAGTTCAAAACTATTTCTGTTTGTTTGTTTGTTTGTTGTAGTCCAAAATGAGTGGACGAAGTTCTCAAACAAACCCAAGCAATATTTCCTGGATTAGAAACGACCTTGACACTGAACACACGGGTGAAAGTAAGATATTGCTTCCAAAACTGCGCCTTTACGAGACTGCATTCAATCTAAGCCAGTTCACAGCTCAGCAGAAAACTAAAGGACAGATCTGTTGAACGTGTTTCATCCAAAGTGCTCGGGCAGAAAACTGTTGGCTTAGTTTCACTTGTACTTAACAGTTTAGTCATCGTCACATGTTTGCAGTTTGCATTGTCATACACTAGAAATAAATGATCGAATCCATTAAATATCTTCCCAAAAGTGTCAGTAGTTTTTGAAACTAATTAAAGTCAAATCAAATTTGACATGTATATTTAATATTGGCAGCAACATAGAACATAGTCCAAATAGAGATTTATTCCACATTAAAAGATCTGAAACAAGCAAACAAACAAATTTACATTCTTTAGCAATACAATACAATAATATAGATAAAGTAGAGAACGCGATACGGAGAAATTGAGGAAGGGGGCGATATAAGGTTGCCTAAACTAAAAACGAAATTAACTAAAACTCAGAAGATTGTGAGAGATTTGGCACGAGACAGACACGCGGACAAATCAATGGTAAGAAGAACGTAATAGTCAAAGATCGTTGTTGCCAATAAAATAATAATTAGTTTGTGCTATAAGCCAAACAGCTTAAAAATTTCATTGTTTTTAAAATGTTGTTACATTTTTCAGAGTTGAAGATAATATACTTCCTAGTCCAAACCTCCCTCAGGACGACTGGAGATGCAGCGGGCAGGGTAGGAACCCGGGACCATCGACAAGTCCGAACGACAGTCCAGCGCGCATACCCCACGACCAGGCAGGCAGCCATTTTACAGAGATGAAAGTTGCACAAAAATTATCGTAAACCTTTTTAAAATTCATAGATTTTCAACTTAACCTTGACTATATTCTATATATCGAATACACCACATAAAATCTAGCTATTTATAGCTATTATTATCAATATATTTCAGCTAACATAACTTATAATGAAAAAAACTGTAAGTTTAGATTACATCTAGCGAGACTATAGCGTTAACCCAACACATGTACTTTGCCGGTAACACATACATAGTTCATAGTTAACATGTAACCGAATATTTTTGGAAATTATAAATTATTAGCCTACTATTTCGTTGACCTTTAAATTAATAATCTAATTTCTTTATTAAAAAAAAAGGGCGTCTGTGAGAAAAACAAGATGGAAATGTGAGATGTATTTAATGACATCTAATCATTTGACATTCTAACCTGAAAACACATTTGATTGTAATGCCAGAAGAAAATGAGACATTGACTTTTTGCCTGGAACAAAATACCGAGTTTAAAAAAAATTTAGATGAAATTGAGAAAAAATCTGGCCAATATTTTCCGCGCTGTTTTCAACTACGAATTTTTCATAAGTCTTATTGCGCAGTTCCTTTGCAGTTTTGTGAACTTGAGAGAGCGTTGGGGAGGAAACGGGGAGTTATGGCACCCTAAACCTGGAGACATTTATATTTAGATCACTGTTCACAGAGTTGGGGGAGGGGCGAGCTCAGACGATTGGCCCCCCCTGGAGGCGATTCTGTCGTGTTTACCTCTTATGTCGCACATTCCGTTTCACTCAACACATGCCCTTGACACTTCCGACCTTTTTTTTTTTACTCATTCTGAGCAGAGAAAGGTGAAGGTGACACACGTGTTTACTTGTTCACAGGAAATCAGGTTAGGTGACATTATTGTTCTCGTTCTCGTTCTTGATTGATCTAGGTTGTTTATACTAAATTCTAGGTTGTTTATACTAAATTCTGGGTTGTTTATTCTAGAGTCTAGGTGGTCAGTTGTAGAGCCCACGATGTTTGCAGGCTATATCTAGATTGTTTTATCTTCATTCTAGTTGGATTTATTTATAGTCAATGTTGTTTTCTTTAAGAGTCTAGTTTGTATACTCAAAGGCTAGGTTGTTTTCTCAAGAATGTAGGTTGTTTATTCTAAAGTCTAGGTTGTTTACTTTTTAAAGTCTATGTTGCTTGCAGGCTGAGTTAAATTTTTTTTGCTCCAGGCTAAAGACTAAATGCCCTAAAAGTTGTTTGCTTAATAGTCTAGTTCTTCATCTTTAGAATCTAGGTTGTTTGTTCTAAAGTCTAGGTTGTTTGTTCTAAAGTCTAGGTTGTTTGTTCTAAAGTCTAGGTTGTTTGTTCTAAAGTCTAGGTTGTTTGTTCTAAAGTCTAGGTTGTTTGTTCTAAAGTCTAGGTTGTTTGTTCTAAAGTCTAGGTTGTTTGTTCTAAAGTCTAGGTTGTTTGTTCTAAAGTCTAGGTTGTTTGTTCTAAAGTCTAGGTTGTTTTCTCACTGACATTTTTAGAAATCAAACAGGAACATAAAACAGGAACATAAAACTGGAACATAAAGCTAAAATGCTATTTATTCTCAGTATGCCAAAATTGTAATAAGCATTCTCTGTTTGGGACCCTTCAACTCAACAAGATATAAAGAAACCTGACGCATTATAGAATAAAGAGCCTTGACATTTATAACAAATGAATATTCACATTTGATTAGAATAAGCCATTAGTAAAAGTACTAAATTTAGAGACAATTTAGGACTGAAAAACTAAAAGTAAAGTAGCAACACAGTAAAACACAGAACCATAATTTAGAAATACCAAAACAAAACTTAATAAAACACACACTGGTAAAGCATATTTTCTATTCCATATGATAGGACAAATTCGTACAAGGGCTACTTCTTCCCTAGTGCCGTTAGAGCATGAAATGGGTTGCCTGAATCAGCCAGGAAAACAAACGACTTAGTTTAAGTATACTTTAAGTCACTGATTAACATGAAATTACATTATTGGCTTAATGTATAATAAGAAATATTATTTTTGAAATAACTGTAGCAGAAATAATGTTGATAATAATAATTACATAAAAAACAACTAAATATATTCACTAAAAGTGATAATTAACTTTTCCCTAGTGTCTGTATTTTGTGTGTGTGTGTGTGTATTCGTGTGCGTATATTGTACAAGAATTGCGAAATGCAGTTATGTTAATTCTAATGGTTATTCCTATTTTACTAGCAATAATTAATTCTACTAATATACACAATAAACCAAAGCGTTCTAATAAACAAACGTACCACAAATGGACATACTACAATAGTTTCAGTTGTTTTTTAATAAGCATAATTATTTACAATCATACAACCAAATGAAAAAGAATAAAATATAACAGAAACTCTTCAATATTTATTTTTTAAAAAATAAAACAAGTGAAATAAATGAAACGCTGTCAGATAACGAGTCTTCCATGAACTAGTAGTTGATTGGCTTCATATTCTTCTGTTCATTGGAGCCTCTTTCTGAACATCTCAGCAGACGATGAAGTAAAAGCATCTTTACAAATTGTGAGATCCTTGTTGCCATTTTTTTTTTTTTTTTACAGCTTAGTGTTTTAATTGTAAAAAATAATTCAAATATGCATAATTTACATTGAAGTGAGTACTTAGTGAGGTCAGATACAATGCATTATCTGCTGTTTATCTTTTGGGACCAATCGACAGAATTACGTGCTAGGAATAAAAAAAATATTAATTCATTAGATTTTATTAAATGCGTCATTCGAAGGGAAATAAGTCAAGAAATATAACTCAATTTGGACAAAAAGTATGATTAGTATATTTTGCAAGTAATTGCAAGAGCTCTGACTTCTCATTCATATCAATAATTCTTACACTCTTAAAACTGTAAACGTTCGGACAATATGAAGATGTATGGATATAATGAAGAGCAACATTACGTAGAAATCCAATATATATATATTTTACACATACACAGTTAAAGTTGTATACCTGTACAATATCCTTGCATTAAAGAGATTCGGTGTGGAAGAGGAATATAAAGAATGTATCTAAAGTAAAGACACCAGTTGTAAAATGTAGGACTACAATCAAAATAAGAGGATTGAAAAAGAAGACATTAGAGAATATTGTAAACCTGATAGATCAATGATTCGATGATCTCCACTCATTGCGAGGTGCGCTGGCTTTTAAGAGGGCACATTCTCACAACATTTTGGAAACAGAAGAATATATTGTTATTGATTTTCTAGATGATACAGGGTCTGTATAACTGCCCAATCTGTACTCATTTCAAAGGGTTGACAGGGGGCTAAAGTTTGAATGGCGCATCTAAATTAGAACTGAAAAAGATTGAGGCAAGGAAACTAAAGGCTGTGCAGCTTTGGTCTATAATCTACAATAGTCTATATAATGTACACATGCATATAATCTATTTGGTCTATCACCTAATGTTCTTTTTTTTTTATTCACATATAGACCAAAATTTATTTCTTCACTTATTCAAGAGACGCTAGATTTCGCCTTTTTTTTCTTTTTTTTTTTGGTCTGCATGTCACGCGGTCAGCTATTTTAAGAACTTCCTGAAGTCTGATTGTGCCGCAACGATTTGAGATTAAAGTTAAAAATAGCCAACTGCTGAGATCTAATTAAACGCCCACAAGATATGACGTCAAATGAAGATGACTGGCACTAGTCCATCCATGCATTCAATTCTTCATGTTCAAATGATGTAGACCTGGATGAATAATAATAATAATAATAATAATCTTTATTGTCCGTATGGAGATTTGTCTACAATTTGTGCATTACACCAAACAAAAAACATTATAACTATAAGTATACCTATCGATATTTTGATATCAAATAGAGAAGCCAAAGAAGCGTCAGATATTGTATATACCGGGGGGGGGGGGGAGTTTCTATTATCAAGTATCTAGCATTCCATCTGGGTTTTGCTGGGTAGAAGAATAGATGGTTCTTGAAGGTTTAATGGGGATATCATGGCTTCAAAGTAATTTTTTTACTTGTTACAGATGTTACTTTCGAATTGAACATGACTACATCTCATCCGAACGTCCCAAAAGACGCGGGGGCATGGCGGTGGGCAGGGTTCAAACCCTGCCTAAAGTAGATGTATTTGTGTGTGTGGGGGGGGGCGGGCTTGCTGCCCTGCCTCATCGTGGCGCCCGGGTGGAAACGGTCGTGAGAGGGGACGACTAGGCCAAATGCTCCCGCAGGAGTGCCTAAGAGGGTACGAGAGTATTCTCATTGCACTGTGCAGGGATGAAAAAGAGCTCTCGCAGAGTTCTGTCAACGTGCAGGCGCCGTCCCTCAAGGGATCGTTACATAAATGGCGCGTCCCGCACGGTTAGCCTGGTATATTAAAGGAAAATGAAGGGGGTTTTCTGGTAGTCTGCGATTCCAAGTGCCCGTGTCCACCGGAAGTGAACGCAAAATCAAACTCTAAGTTTAATCCCGAGTCTTACATCCCGTCAGATAGGGTAGAGGGAAGGAGGAACCCGCCTCCCATCCAGGCCGGTGGAAGGGGTCTCTTGTTCGCTTTTGCTGGCCTTAGAGTTCCAAGTGCGACGCACAACTCTACAAGACAATTTCAGATTGAGGGGGGAGCGCTATAAAATGAGAAGCGTCAAAATGCGAGTCGTTTCATGGAAAAACAAAAAAAAAAAAAGAAAAGAAAAAGGAGGAGAGTGGGTTTCCCGCCAGAATACTGTAAGGTATGGCGATAAGATGTGCAGACTGAAATTTATAAAAAAAAAAAAAAAGGTTCCAGTCTGTGTTATTGAAAGTGGACAAGAAAAAAATAAGGGGAGGGGGGGGTACTGATAAAAATATACATTATATATCCTGGGAAAAAATCAACGGTGAAGTCGGTGTTCATTGCTAGTTTATGTTTCAACAAATGTCAAAACTTATTATTACAGGAGAAACATTTTACAAATATTGGAAAAAAAAAAGACAATACCTGTATTATACAATTTAAAATATAATAGAGCATTTAAAAAATATAAAAAAATATCAAGTTCTAATTGTGTATCGAACTCGTAAACGTATGTCGTCAATAAATCGACCAGCGTGCAGGACATTGTTTAGCGATTATTTATTGATATTATTATTATATGGACATTTAGGCCTACTACCAACACTAAGTCTAGACCTAGACTTCTGATTTAGAACTCTTAAGAACTTATCTAGATTTACAATAAAAAAATATACTTCTAGATCTAGAATCTAGATGTAAACTGTATTGGATTTACATATGAAAATATTTGCGAAGTTAAGATATACTTTCAAAAAACTTGAAGCAAATATACATTTCTTCAGTTATCGCATACTCGCATTATTGTTATTGTTTTTTTTTATTGACTACTTCCCATGATGCACCTTTCAATCTAGACGTAACAAGACGATGCACTAAATTTTCCTGAACATAAATTTATTAAACTTTTGAATCAATGATGCCTTACATTCGGAAATGCCCGAATGCAATAGTTCTTTTGAAGAACGCGATAGTCCTTCCAAAACCTCTGCTGGATCTAGACCTACATTTAGTCTGTAGCCACATTTATATTCATTTATTTTTTACGCTTGAATAATTATAACTGGTCAAACTAGAGTTTTCCCCATGTGGCTAACGAGCTATTAATTCTTTTCTCGGCGATACACATCAGCTGTTACATTTCTAGGAAAATCGTTAGAGCCATTTTTGAGATCAGCTGCCCAGGTTCCTGGATCCAGGTCCCATGAAGTTCTGACTTGAGGTATTGTAATAAAAGGAGTATCTGATATTAAGTAAACTTTTAAAGAATTTTTTTTTTAAATCCACAATGATGTAAGAATGATTTGATCCGAATGTTCTTCTCTATGTGTATAGTGTATTGACTAACATGATGATGTGTTGAAGAATGGAATTGGAACCTAGATACTTAGAATGTCCCGAATACCTGACAGTAGTTTTCACGAGGTAAGGGGGTTAGTAGGTGGGGTGCTTGACACATAAACTCTCGAGTATGATACTATCATGTGGTGGAACTTTATAACGAAAGTATGTTTTTGTTCCTGATGACTATGTAGCTAGTTTAGGGTGGTCAAATAGAAAACAAGATTATTCTAACTACTGAGTTAGCGTGCTGCTCTGGCACTGTCAAATTTATAAATAGCCAGACTAATTTGTTTTACCAAGGGTCGACAAACAAGTAGATCAGTATCAGAGTGTCAGGAATTCATTAAGATTTAATTTTACGATTTTACGATATGTTCCCTTGACAAGTGAAGTGACGGTGTAGGTCTAACAATTTTACAAATAGATTTTGGGAATATATGTTTACCCCTACCCCGCCCTACAAATAATCAAATATTGATATTTACATTCAATACGAAAAAAAAAAAAAAAGGAAGGGGGGGGGGGTGGGAGACGTATTTCACCTTTTCGCCTCAGATGAACCATGGTTCTATTTTCAGGATTCGATATTCTCTCCCCTCACTTTTACGGACATTAAGAGGAAGCCAAAAATAGCTGCTGACGCAAAATCTATTTATAGATTGTGAGGAATGTCTTGGTGATGTGCTAACAGACAAGTAAGCAGCGCACCGAACTATACAACTTTGTAAGTTTCAGTTCTTTCAAGGTTCTTGGAGTTTAGTAATGAGCCCAAGAGGCCCGAGAGTCATGTTTCTATTGTCTCTGCGCCAGATTACACTGCTCGATGGGCGCTGTTATAGAGAGTATTATAAGCACGAAGAGAGTAGGCAAATGAATAGTCACATTCAATGATTCTCACCATGGGTGATTTACAACATTAGATGGAAACATTTCTGTCCGTTCTATCGAGAGAAATGAGATATAACATCACTACTGTACTCACTACTGTACTCACTACTGTACTCACTACTGTACTCACTACTGTACTCACTACTGTACTCACTGCTGTACTCACTGCTGTAGTTTAATAAAAAATTATTTTTTTTAGTTATTTGAACCAGAGCTTTAAGTCATTATAATTCGGACTAAAATCACAGTAACTAGTGTCAAAATTACATTTAGGCTGCCATTGGACATAATAAAGAAATTAGATTCAGGATTGAGAATTGCAGTAACTGGGACATACATTAAAGAAATTAGATTCAGTATTGAGAATTACAGTAAATAGGATATACATTAAAGAAATTAGATTTCTGACTGAAAATTACAGTAAAGAGGAAAAAAAAAACAACCTGTAATAGGATCAAGGACCGGGAATCATAGTAACTAGCAAAAAATGAATGCGTTATCAATCTATCTAAGGAAGTATCCAATCTTGTTTACCGTTATTTAGCTAGAACCTATTTTACAAGCAGGTTAACATTCTCACTACGTACTACTGAAACCAGGCATTTTTCCCCATGGGAAACTGGCTTACTGTTTGGGAAAATTGCTTACTGTTTAGGAAACATGGTGAAATCATACAAGGAAATAAGAGTGTTTGTAATCAAGTGTGCTAATGTGCAAGGGTGCTTAGGAGTGCTAGTGTGTCTAGACCTATTGAGCTGTAATAATAATAATGCCAATGTCTTCCATTCCGGAGAGTAAAGATGAGTGCAGTGTTTCACTTGACAAGGCAAACCCAGTTACGACCTGCCTATTTTTCAACATCTGATTCAGACAAAACATTTGTGGGGTCTATTTAAGTTTTTTATTTATGTTTTCTGCGCCTGTCTTCAACAAGAGATTTTCTTCGGGCCTCAAATGTGTGTCTCGCGGCCTTAGTGAGAGCTCCCCAATTGTCCCGTTCAGAAGCCATTTGCTGCCAGCTTTCCTCGTTGCCATGGAGGACAAAATAACGCCCGAGTTGATCTTAAAAGCGTTAACGGGGCCACCTCTGTAAATAAGTCACTAAAGTGAGCTAAACAAATTCACCATTATAACTGATAACAGTGAAATACTTAATCTTGTAAATATCAGATGAATCGAAAAACTGCATACTTTAAAAATTCAAGAGCATATGTGTCTGTGTTCTCGCGTGTTTAACTGCATCATTTCTCTAAGATAGACAAAAGGTGCATTGTTATATACTTAGAACATTCAGCCTAAAATTTCAAAGCAGTTCTTTCACATTCCGGGAATGTCTATTAACCAAGTGAAGATTGTTGACAATAGATTAAAAAGATTTTTATTTTTAAAAAAGTCGGTGTATCAAAAGTCTTGTATGTAAGACATTTTACCTGACAGTAGAATTCGCTTAAAATACATCATCAATTATCAAGTCAGTGAATGACGCAGAAATCTTAGAAAGTTATTAATTTAGTAAGTGGAAAGTGGCAGACGTATTTAAAATGTCAGAATTTCCGTCTGTGCTTACAGAAGTGACCTTCTCAATATCAAGTTCATCATCAGCGTACTTTAACTTCCGGTTAAGAAAAAATATATCATGAAAATGTAAATTTAGAAGGCGCAGTAAGTGCATCTAACTGCCGCCAACATCTCACCCTTTCTCACGCGAACACACACACCAACAAAGACGCTCACAGCTGCATGCTACGGGCTCATGAACATCCGGCGGGTTCATGTCCTCGTAATGAAAGATACTTCTGCTATCAACAGATGTCATCAGAAGTCAGTATTACACAGGATGTTAATATGGCTGGTTAGTGCCGGGTTTGGTAACGTACTGGTGTACGAGGAAATGATGACAAATTGAAATGATTAATAAAAGAGAGTTTTGATTCAGTCATTATCGTATTTAGTTACAAACACTATTTATGTTATAAAAATGAACTGGTTAGCTAACCACTGTCAAAAAATGTAAACTCAAACTCTGATAACATCATAAGGTCCTCAGGGCAAACACCTTCCTTCAGGGAACAATACCAGGAAGAAGAAGAAGAGGAAGACAGAGAAAGCGACGGGAAGACAACATCAAATATTGGACAGGCCTGTCGATTAATGAATTTCTATCCAAGGCAAAGGACAGAGGAATGGAGAAAGACGTTTGACTGTTCTTGTATGGTGCCCCAAAAGGTCCAAAAGACCAAGGGAGAAGCGAAGGTGAAGGTGAATGACGAACTCTGACCTAACCCTGACCAAGCAGGATGAAAAGAGATATAGTACAGCATACAATCTTACATTATATATATATTAGAAAGTACTGCAGCATACAACATTATAGTAGTAGGGTCGAAGCAAAACACGAAGGACTATAATTTAAAAAAAATATATATTTGGTGTATCCGGTGTACAGAATACAGAAAGTGTTGCTAACTCATTATTTTCCTTCTAAGTTTTAATTTCTTTGTTCACTTTTTTAGCAGCAGAATCAAATTTTATAAGCGCTTCCCTTTGTAGCTCATTTTTTAGCTCATTTTTTAAAGCTTTAGTTGGCAACATTGAAGTCCAGTTTAGCGGCCTTGACATTGTTATGCGTGATCTTACAAATTCTAAGGGGAATAGACGCTTTAAGTTTTGTGTGGTCTGTCTGTCAGTGTATCCGTTCAATTAATAAGTAGTGTTTTATAATATAGGCCTAAACGTGAACTGTGGGACGCAAGTACAGTGTAGGAACACTTAACTAAAGGGGAAAAAGTTTTTTTTTTTAGGGAAAAGTTCTATTTATTGAGGTTTTGATTTACAGATTCCCCTTTTACAAAACAATTATATATATATATATATAATCATTCAATAACATCAGTTAGGCCAGTTCACATTTAGCTTCACGTTTGTATGAGGGACCATTGGGACACCACACAAGATCTGTCTACCGTCTTTCTCCTTTTCTCTCTGTCCTTTGCCTTTGATAAAATTTCATTCACTCTCTTCCCATCGCTTTCTCTGTCTTCCTTTTCATCTTCTTCCTGGTACTGTTCCCTGAAGAAAGGTCTTTGCGAGCCCTGAGGACCTTGTGATGAGGCCATAGAGTTTGAGTTAACGTTTTTTGACAGTGATTAGCAATGGCTGTATTAATCCTGTTTCTAGTCTCTTCATTCGTGATGCGGTTTTTGTAAGTGAAACCTAGGATTTAATTATATATTTATAACTCAGTTCATCGAATACATATGAATAGTAACTATAATAACATTAATGAATATCCGTATCCTGTGGTATCAGGTCGTTAGTCGAACTATCAATACAACAGCACGTCTCTTCTTTTTGTATGGACGGAGCTAGGGTTGTAGTTGTTGATAGTTTCTAGTTCATAGTTTCTGATATTCTTTCTGAAAATATTGAAACCTGTCTCTTTATCTTCCTGGGCGGACCACTTCGAGGCCGATTTTGAGTTTGTATTTCCACACAAACTGTCTTTGTAACTTTGTTTAAATGTTAAATTTACGAAAGAAAAAATGCCCGTCAAAGAATCAGCGAAGGAGTGGGCACTGCTATTTTTGAAACAGTGTTGCACCCTTACACTCCACTGCCAGGCACTGCCTTCAATTTAGACGAGACCAGAGCGTGCAGTGAAAACGGGGCTAATTAAGCACCACACTGCAGTAGGAGTGGGTGGCGCTATTGTTAGACCAGCAGATATATGCCTTCCTGAGAAACAAAACTAGGTTAGGCAAACTTTTGTTTCATGACAAAACAAGAGACCAAAACTCAATGGTACTGGCATCAAGGGCCAAAACAGTCAGATGCCATTGGCCTAATATCCCGTTTCAGGGCTAAAATAAACTATCCTTTTGATACCAAATAATTCTTAGTGGTTCCAATTTATCAAAGACGCAATAGTCCAGAGTATAGGAGCGTCTATAACAAACTTCTTCTTTGTTCTTATTTTTATGTTGGAAGGTTCAGACCAGTGGTTATATATATAAGCTGAACTGCACTGTGGTTTCCAGATCTGGCAACTCTCCATATAGTTTCTGTTCTGCATTAGAGTTTTGAGACCACTGTCTTGTTTGGGCCTCTCCTTCAGTATAAAGCACGGAGGCTCCACAAAGTTCCCTAGTTCCTAGTTTTAGTTTCGGGATCATGTTGTCTCCTTCTGTTCGGTTCTGAGGCGAAATATTTGAAGTTGGTCATGTCGGGACAGTGTGTAGAATGCATCGTTTTTCTATAAGTTTGGATGAGAGTTGATCCATTTCTCGTTTGTTCTACTCTCTAGTTTTTTCCTTAATTTCTTCCAGGTACAGAGTTACTACAGAGGTATTCTCTTTGTCTGTTCATTCTTCCATCTTTGACCAGTATGTCTGCTCTTTCATTGCATCTTATTTCAATGCATGCTGTGATCCATTGAACAGTTTCCTTGCTGTTGTTGAGGTTTACCATAGCTTTCCTAAGTTGCATTATACAGGAAGCATCAGAGTTGTTCAGAACTTGAAGAATGGCCCTGGCGTCAGTCAGGAAGACAATCTGATGTGCTTGTGTGGTTTCTTAGCTTGGTAGCTCTAGCGCTGCTGGCTCTGTGGCTGTCCGACAGATCGCCAGTTGTAATGGATTACAACAAACACTATAATGTGATTAATGTGTAAACTTCCTTCATTACAAACGCAGTTCACTGACACACAAAGATCTACACACGATACAGTCATCTCAATGTTTAGGTGTACACACTTAACATGTTCAACTTTGTTTTTAAAGTTAGAGATGTTGCTTCAAGTCTAGAAGATTGCATTCTACGCGCAACCAAAGGGACTCCAAGGGGTAACCTAATCTCAGACAAAAACTGTAGCTAGTAAGTCATTTGGTTTTCTTGAATAATTCCGCTTCATGCTCTATTTTTCCTAGCATGTGGAAAAAAAGGTGCCATTATCTCTGTGTGCCTTTCAGAGGATTTTATTAGTGTGTGTGTGTGTGTTTTCAGTGTTTTTTTTTAAATCTATTATTGCGACTTAATTTTAGTCTTCTGTACAGGATTGATTGTACTGATGGTGTCACCTAATCAAATGTGAGAATCCTTTCGTTATAACCCTTACGGCTCTATTTTGCGAATAGCTTCTTTACGTTTAAGCTGAGGTCTCCCAAAATGAAAGGGTTCCAGTATTAGTTTTAACCAAAGATAATTAGTATTTTAATTTAATGTTTTTGTTAGATTTATAAAATTTATTTGAATTAAACTTAATGCTTTGTTTATGATTTATACAATTATTTCGTCACTATGTGGATCACGTGATTGCTTCTCATTTATTATATAATATCTAGATAATTTGAGTTTTAGTCTGCCTGACTGGTGTACTATGAATATCATAGGTAGTTTGAATTTGTTTTATTATTGTAATAACTTAGGGGAGGCGACTCAACGATATACAAATGTTTATTCACAGGAGGACATCACAACACATAATGACAATGACTGGCTTGAGCACAGCCTCTTGATCAACCCAAGACTTGGGCGGAACTACGTCATCTTCTCATGTCAACATTCCTGTCTAGTCTAGTTCTTGACAGTGTGCACCTACTGCAGTACTTTAGTGGCGGTGTGCATGGCGTGGTTATAACATTATCTGTTTTTGTTACTGATTGACATTATCTGGATGGAAAGTATATGTTCCAATGTTACTTCTATTTCTCTAATTCATATGATTCTCTTTGAAAAATGTAAGTATTTTCTATAATCATTATTGTTCTATATATTATGGCGTCATCTGCTAATTAACTTACTTTTGTTCCTGAATTAATGCTATTAAGTAGGTAATCTACTTTTATTGCAAACAACTGTGGGCCTTATACTCTCTCTTGTGGTACTAATGAGTTTACTTTTAATTGGTGTTGATTTGTAGCCTTTAATAAATGCAGACTGAATTTTTGTTCTTAACTATCAGTAAATCCTGAATTCATTGGTGTAATATATTATATTAAATGACTAAATAATATAATAAGATTGTCCCAATTCGATCACTGTAATCTAAACCCTTTAAAAATCACGAATCAAACATATATGTCGAGTTTCACATGACATTAATTTCCTAGCACTACATTGTATGTGGCCAAGGCATTGCGTTTACCTCTGCAGCATATCTCTATGTAAAATGTGTTGCAGTAGTTTACCTGCGATTCTAGGGAGTGATACTAGTCTGCAGTTTCTGGGACAGATTGATCCTCTTTTCACAAAGCTTATATCAACTCTCTCCGTCTGTCTGGTAAAAAGCTTGTTGGCCCCTACACGTTATTCCTCCGACACCCAATCTCGGATCAAGTTGAAATTTTGCCCAATTATTTCTTTTACCTGGCAACACAAGAACAAATTTAAAAATAAACCAATTAGTTCATGAACTAATGGTAACTAATTATTTTGTTTTGTATCTCGAACAAGAGTAAAATATTGCACTTGACTGAAGTGGTGGTATATGCTGAATTAGTTCCTTTATAGGTCGCCGCTCTCAATGGAAACAAACGATATTTAACTATACAATTTTCTCTAGTCATAAGTACCTCACTAGCAGAGTGGTTAGCAAGTCGGCCTGAGGAGGCTTGAACCACGAGTTCGAATTCAAGTCGTTCCTAACCCCCTTTCTTCTTCTTAATTTTTTTTTCTGTAAATGCTTTTAATAAGCGATTACGGTAGAATTCACCCAGTTATCCCCCTTCTTTCTTCCCCCCTTCCCCCATTTTCCCAACAGGTCCAGAGAAGTGATAGGATCATAGCGTAGTGAGAAAGCTAAAAGCATGCAATAGCGCTAAACAAAAACAATTGGTAAAACTATTGCTTATCACACAGATTTATTGTTGGTGGTCTAGATCTATTACAAACTTAATTACATGACTGATTCAAACTAATTGATACAATTACACTTCGTATAACGTTTTTTTTCTCTTTTTTTCTTTTTTAAAATGTTTTTGTGTGTACTCTTTCGATCTTAGTTTCATAAACATTTTTTGATTAAGTTTTCTTGCTGTGTGCAGAGTTTCTTTAATTTGATATAACTGGTACTACACCAGTATTTCTTTGTTACAGTGTTATAATTTTATCAAATTTACTTGTTTATAATCACCTTTATTTTTTCCCATGACCTCCGTCAAACAGCTAATTATCTCCATGAACTAATCTCTATGCTACATCCCCTACTATACAAAACTACTCGCTATTTACTTATTTGAAGTCTACTCAATTGTTCAGTTTCAATTATCATCTGTTTATTTTGTATAACACATATAAAGCGGTTCATAGTTCAAGGTGTCATAGCACCAATACAAAAACGATGCTAGATCTGAGAATTCCAAACTAAAAAAGATTCAGAAACTGAAACGAAAGAATGAAAGTAGAAAGAATCAAACATTAACACCCACTCTATAACACACGCAGACAGACAGACAGACATTTAAATCAAGGTAAAGCTTGTGGAACAAAAACAACGGGGAGATGGCAAAGGGGAGGTAACTTTGATTGGGCTATAAACAAAACAAACAATTATTGATTAATGAGAGCTGTTTAAAAAGTGTAATTTAAACCAGACGAGAACAAATGAACATCAGGTTGTTTCAAAAAACAACAACGCAGACTTCGGACTAGTCGAAGTTTGAAGTAACCAGACAATGTGATTTGTTTCTTCTGTTCCCTAAAGATATAAAGACTGAAACCTGTAACAAAGATTGAAATGACTTCCTTATGGCTTTCATTTCAACCTAGCACTTTGTGCAACTAAGAAGCAAAGTTAGAATAACTGGAAGGTGAAATGGCAACAAGATACAATTTTTGTGTATTTAAGAAAACACTCCAACAGACACCCTCCCTCTCTCTCTCTCTCTCTCTCTCTCTCACACACACACACTAACACAATACCAAATTTAGGCCGAGTGATTTACTAAATACAAATATTTGTTAATCAAACCTTTTTTTTAACTGGAAGTTTGTTTTGTGGCATTTTACGTCTCCTTTCCCCTTACAACTTCTTGTATGACCAATCCCTGATTAGACATGGAGGAAACAAAAAAGAAAAAAAAAACAATTTTAAGATAGTTTCGTTTCTTTAAAAAAAACAAAACAGAGTTTTTTATTTTTTTCCTCATATAGTTTGAAATTGTTTTCAGTTTTGCAATATCTACTGTGGACTGTGCAATTCTGGAAAGACAAGGGCATAACCCTCTACATTAAAACCTGACTGATGGGCTCCCTGGTCATGGCCACATTGATAAGGTTGCAAATCTTGGACGCAGATCTAGACAGGAGGAACCTAGCAAAGAAATTGAGATGCTACAGAAAGATCCTAGGTATCACTTGCAAAGACCGCATCACTAATGAAGAGATTAGAATCAGGATTAATACAGCAATTGGACCCCATGATGGCATTCTAACTACTGTTTAAAAAAAGCAAACTTAAAATCTATGGCCATATCACAAGGTCTTCGGGGCTTGCAAAGACCTTCCTTTAGGGAACAGTACCTGGAAAAAGAAGAAGAGGCAGACGGAGAATGCGATGGAAAGACAACATAAAAGAATGGATGGGCCTGCCATTGAAAGAGGTTCTATCCAAGGCAAAAGACAGAAAAATGAAGAAAGGCGGTCAACAGATCTTGTGTAGTGCTCCAATGGACCTTAAAGCGCAGCTGGATCAGGCGATGCCGAATGACCTTCGATAGTTAACTGCAAAAATTATTTCGAAACAAAAATTATGCTCAACCCACACCACGTGACTTCTCTAGGCTATTTATAGAACACCTAGAGCTTATATTTACTTTCACTTATATTGATACCACTTGTATTGGACATGCGCGTTTCATAACTCAAAGATGTGTCCATGTCCAACATTTTTTATAAGCAGGTAGCTGCAATCTTCAATTCAAAAAAACAAAAAAACAACACAAACTTTTCTAATAAGATAGACTAAACATGAAGCTCCTAGTGTAAGTCGTGCGTTGATAAATATTTATGTAGCATCTTTCTTTTTTTTTTTTTGTCTGGGCAGACGTAAGAATTTGTTGGAATAGAGAAGGGGGGCTGTGGAAGGGGAGCCGTGTCTGGCAGACGATCAAAAGGCAGTGGGTGAACCAGCTAGAAAGTGAAACGTTTTGGTTTAATGATGTCAAATTCAAACGATAGCATTAGGCCAGTGGTTACGCAAACGTGCTGGGTCAGGGTACCCACGACCTAATATGTACTGAATGTGTCTTATAAAGTCATAGAACTCAATTAAGTTTGTTAGGTCAGGGTACACACGACCTAAAATATACTTAATGTGTCTTATAAAGTCATAGAAGTCAATTAAGATTGTTAGGTCAGGGTACCTTTAATTAATGTGCTTAGTGTGTCTTATTAAGTCACAGACGTCAATTAAGTTTGTTAGGTCAGGGTATCTTTAATTAATGTGCTTAGTGTGTCTTATTAAGTCATAGAAGTCAATTAAGCTTGTTAGGTCAGGGTACCATTAATTAATGTGCTTAATATGTCTTATTAAGTCAAAGAAATCAATCGAGTGTGTTTTTGCTTACTTATGAAGTCATAGAACTCAAACAAATGTGTTGTTTTAGAGGTTGACCCTGGTCATGGCCTGACAGACGTACCTATTGTCGTAGGGTCAACTTGTAATTCACTTGCATTAGTAGCATTGGAGATTTTTTTAAAGTGGCCAAACACAATGGACCAACCCTGAAAGAAATGTTTCGAAATGAGCCAATTGCATTTAGACCTTGTAACTACTTGTAAGCGTATTAATCCATTTGTTACATAAAATTGAAACTCTGAATTTTAATTGAAAAACAAAAACACAATAATTTTATTTGACAGATAATACAGTTTTTTTTATTTCAAAGAAGAATCTATATTACGTTTCACTTCAAAAGTACAGGTATTGATTTTCATACTCCCAACATACATGGTCGACATCAGAATAGATTCAACACAAACACGCATATACACTATAGAACGGGCAGATAGATAGATAGATAGATAGATAGATAGATAGATAGATAGATAGATAGATAGATAGATAGATAGATAGATAAAGTGAGAGAAAAAGAGATTATTCTGACTATGTACATAGATCAATGACCTGCAGGGTACAACAACACAGAATTTAGACCCGCTGGTCTACGAGGAGTGGCAGGCAATATGCGCAATGAAATCTGAGACAGTCGGTTGTTAAGTGAAAGTGTCTGTGTTTCTCATTGTGTATGTGTGTTCTCACTCTAAAGCGCCTGGGCTAAAAAATCATTCCTTTATCTAGAACTTGCTCTAGCTCTATACATAAAACTATTTCATGAATCGAAATGTGAAAAAAATAAAAACACCGCCGAAATAGTTTCCATCCAGAAATAAAAACTTAAACATTTATTACACAGCTGACATTGTAGGTGCAGCCAGAAACTTATAAAAAATAAGATTTATTACCTTTATCTTACATACTTTCTGTAGTTTCAATGTGGTGGGAGGGGGGGGATCATGAAAACTTTCCAATGAATCAAATTATAGATACAAAGTCTTAAACAATATTTAATTCAAAGGTTCTTACATTGTAGCGAAAGTTGCTGAAGTACAGAATATAAAGGAGCCTTTTTTTTTCAATTTGACCCAATTTTTCCAATTTGAAGTTACGAAAGAAAATTTGGAGAACATTGTAACGACAATCACCATCCAGGCTCTCTGCAAGCCGAACCACTCGACACCAGCAACTCAAAGTACTTGACAACTCAGGGCTCTAAAAGAACGTAAACACAATTACTGTCCACTAAATCACAGCCATTACTGTGCCATCGGCAACAACGTAACATTGATTGTACACATGTTTCACCGTAGGAAACCTGTACTGCGGTATCAAGTCTATACCGTTGTGTCCAACTCTAATAGCCTCTAAGCCTGGTACCGCACTGGGTCACGTGACTCTCTATCGTACTTGTGAAGTTGGGAAGCGACGTGAAGTGAAGCGAGACAAATCGTTTTAGAAGGCCTGAACACTGACCTGTGACGTCGTAATCTGTGGGAAGTTTAGCCCAATAGCTCGTTGCCACTCCACCGGTCGTGACGTTAATTTAAAATTTTGCTAGCTTCCTGAGAAAGAAAAGCCGTTAATGTACTTTGGTGTAAAGATTTTGACAATGTTCACTCCATTTTAGCTTGTTGTTTATAGATGTACCTAGATGTACCTAGATGTACCTAGATGTACTTAGATGTACCTAGATGTACCTAGATGTACCTAGATGTACTTAGATGTACTTAGATGTACCTAAATGTACTTAGATGTACCTAGATGTACCTAGATGTAACTAGATGTACTTAGATGTACCTAGATATACCTAGATGTACTTAGATGTACCTAGATGTACCTAGATGTACTTAGATGTACCTAGATGTACCTAGATGTACTTAGATGTACTTAGATGTACTTAGATGTACCTAGATGTACCTAGATGTACTTAGATGTACCTAGATGTACCTAGATGTACCTAGATGTACTTAGATGTACCTAGATGTACTTAGATGTACCTAGATGTACTTAGATGTACCTAGATGTACTTAGATGTACCTAGATGTACTTAGATGTACCTAGATGTACTTAGATGTAACTAGATGTACCTAGATGTAACTAGATGTACCTAGATGTAACTAAACTCTACAATCTCTTATGTTTCTTAAACTCTCAATCTCTTATGTTTCCTAAACTCTCAATCTCTTATGTTTCCTAAACTCTCAATCTCTTTATGTTTCCTAAACTCTCAATCTCTTTATGTTTCCTAAACTCTCAATCTCTTTATGTTTCCTAAACTCTCAATCTCTTTATGTTTTCTAAACTCTCAATCTCTTTATGTTTCCTAAACTCTCAATCTCTTTATGTTTCCTAAACTCTACAATCTCTTTATGTTTCCTAAACTCTCAATCTATTTATGTATCCTAAACTCTACAATCTCTTTATGTTTCCTAAACTCTCAATCTATTTATGTATCCTAAACTCTACAATCTCTTTATGTTTCCTAAACTCTACGATCTCTTTATGTTTCCTAAACTCTCAATCTCTTTATGTTTCCTAAACTCTACAATCTCTTTATGTTTCCTAAACTCTACAATCTCTTCATGTTTCCTAAACTCTACAATCTCTTTATGTTTCCTAAACTCTACAATCTCTTTATGTTTTCTGAACATTTCAAATGAGAAAGTTTCCTTGTCATCATCGATGGCTGCTTGGTCGTGCGGTTTGCGCGCTGGACTGTCGTTTGGATTTATCGATGGTCTCAGGTTCAAACTCTGCCCGCTTCCATCCCCCGTCGTTCTGCTGGAAGTTTGGGGGATGGACTAGGAAGTAAACTATCTTCAACTCTGAAGGAACATCCGAAACATGTAAAACATTTTACCAAACAAACATCAATGGGTCAAAGGTGAAACTACGTTTAGAAAAACCGGAAACTGAAGTTATTACAAATTGAGAGCCTAAAAACATCTGGGGGTTGAATACGGGACAGAAAAAGTGGATCTGTTGTTTCCACCAGCCGGGTTTCGGGTCTTTTGAAATTATAACCTGTAGCGGGTTTGATCCCTTCTATTTGTACTTTTGTACATATTATATATATATATATATTCTTTTATATTGTAATATAAATAATTTGTTTGCTTAGAGAGGATAAGCGAATAGTGATTTCAATCATTGACAAGATCGTTAAAAATATAGATACTTGCATATTTCGTATAACCATTTTCCGCCGGTGGTCGAATTAGATTTTCTATTCACCTTCTACGTCTGTCCTCGGCAGTGGATTTTCTTTCGGCCTCAAATTTATATCGTCCGAAAGTGGCGGGTCTTCCATACTGCTACTTTGTTTCGTTAAGTAAATATGAGTGATTTCCCTTTTGTGAACTGTTTCTCATCATAATTACAGACCAATACAGTTCTTTCTGAATTAGTGTGTGGTTGTGTGCTTGTGTGCTTTTGCGTATCCTTCCTGAAAGAAACATGATTTATTGATTTTGATCTTTACCAAGAACACATTGTTCGATCAGAAAGTCTTGAAGTACAATCCCATTAAGTCTGCTGCTTTGTCAGGTGCTGACAAAGAAAAGTTGTCTTATAAGATCTTTACGGTTGAGTGCGTCTGCTGTACATTGCATTAAACTTAGATCCTATTAAGAAAGAAAAACAAGACAATGCAGCAGTCACTGTGCAGAATTTTAAACATCCCGATGTCGAATGACTAAAAGTAGAGGGAAGGTTCAAAATAGAGATTGGAACCGAACCGAACCCGAACCTCACTTACGACCACACCGAACCTGAACTTCAGTGATGATCTAAACGAACCGAAACCGAACTTTAAAACTGGAACGAACCGAACCGAACGAAATTGTCCTTACCCTTACTTAGACTTAGATCTTCCTGCGCCGTTGGGCAGCAACCTATGCGGTCGTAGTGGGCCCCGCGCTAATTCTAGGTGTAATTATTAAATCGCAAAATATATACGAAAAATTCCTGGAAATCTCATGAATTTATTAAAATGTATTAAAATCTCCTGAAAATAGACACAATTTTCATGTGTGGGTGTCATTCATTGCGGAAACACAACGGGCGATGAAAGTCATTGTCAGCTTTCATGTCATAAAATGATCGGGCAAATTTTCACCTTAATCGGAAGTTCCAATACTTTATTTATTTTTATAAACACTGGCATATAAATATGCCATAGGTTGCAAGGTTGGTAAAGTAAAGTTAATTTGATCGCAATTTTGTTATTAGTAAAAAATGAATACAATTCAAAGTCTTAATTTTCACTTATTATCCTTATTCCCACTCAGACTAGGCCCCGCGCGATCAGTTTCGCACAGGGCCCCGCTATTGTTAGGACCGGCCCTGTCCATAGAGAACCGTCACTGGTAACGTCTGCAACCTCTTCCTAGCCGGTATCCACTGCTCTAAAGTCATCCATGAAGGTGTGGCTCCAAGCGATACGAGGACATCTCATTATTCATTTATTCTTGAGACTATAAAAAGTGACAATTTGGAATTTATTACAAATAATGAAAGTAATGGGAAGTTCTGTTATCGCCAAGATATTAGAATTCGCTGTGCAGGTCATCATCTAACTTAATTGTTTAAAAGGCTTTAAGATCCCCTGCTGCTGATTTTGTTCATGATAAGATCCAGTCTTTAAGAGAAGTGGTGTTGACCTATGCCGATTAACGTAACGAAATAATATGACAAATGAGACAAGATGTTTCAAATGACAGGTTTGAACCCCATTACATCGCCTAAGGTGATGTGTTAGCACGTCAAGTGTAAGAGCGTCCATTTCTATTGAGCAGTAAAACTGAGCCATTACGTTAACGTGCAAGAATATGTTGACAAGAATTGGTTGACATTGACTGATTTGGAAATAAGATATGATAAAGAAAGGGGGGAGGGGGGTAATAAATGTACAGTGTGATGGACAAGCTCTCTTGTGGTATACCTAATGCCCACCTCTGTACACGAGAGATTGTACGTGTCTGTCTATGTGTGACCACATATAAAAACAAAGGACTTGTGTTAAAATATAAAGAATGTTTCTGAAAATAGCATCTCACAAATAACGTCAAAGTTTATGGTGCCTGATTAGTTGTAGGGTGTTGAAATGGAGGTCCAGAGAGCCAATCCAACATTTCCTGCTGACGTATTGACCCACAGGGTGTTGAAATGTAGGTCCAGAGAGCCAATCCAACATTTCCTGCTGACGTATTAACTCACAGGGTGTTGAAATGTAGGTCCAGAGAGCCAATCCAACTTTTCCTGCTGACGTATTAACTCACAGGGTGTTGAAATGTAGGTCCAGAGAGAGCCAATCCAACATTTCCTGCTGACGTATTAACTCACAGGGTGTTGAAATGTAGGTCCAGAGAGCCAATCCAACTTTTCCTGCTGACGTATTAACTCACAGGGTGTTGAAATGTAGGTCCAGAGAGAGCCAATCCAACATTTCCTGCTGACGTATTAACTCACAGGGTGTTGAAATGTAGGTCCAGAGAGCCAATCCAACTTTTCCTGCTGACGTATTAACTCACAGGGTGTTGAAATGTAGGTCCAGAGAGAGTCAATCCAACATTTCCTGCTGACGTATTAACTCACACGCGAATTGGAATACACGCTTGAAATCCTCTTTCATGAACTGAAGAAATCAAATTTTATTCACGAATCTTTGCAGGCTTCCAATCGCAGTGGAATTAACATACAAATATTTTTTTAAAGACTTTTCCTCCTCTATGAAGCTTGTGACTGTAAGCGTGATCACTTTGCACTTAATAACTAATGAAGGATAGATACAATTTAATAAAGCACTTTTTACCCCCCCCCCCCCTCCCACGAAAAAAAAATCCTGGTTAAGTGCATGTCTAAATCTACTCAGAGTAAACAATATACTAGAAGACAGTGCGCACACTAATTCTGGACGTCTATTTAGTTATATAAGACTCGTTAGAGCCGTTCTAGAGATCCGTGTCCACCCAATTTTTCTAATTTTTTGACGCCATGAAAACTAAAAGGCAGATCACAAGTAAAATAACAAGTTGTTTAAGGATTGTCCACAACCGCTCTAGCCATTCATCACTCGGGAGGGGGGGGGGAATTAGCACCAGGCTCAACAAAATATTCGTATACAGATGTACATACTTTTAATCTGCCCCCCCCTCGGGGCACTGGCGGATCCAGGGGGGGGCGGTAGGGGCGATCGCCCCCCCCCCACTCGGCCGACCCCCCCCCCCCCCCGAGGGGGGGGATGGACGAATTTTAGTATAGAATTCACACAATTTGTATACAAATTTATTACTTATGTTAATAATATATACTAATTATTTATATTTCAACCTATTTTTTTATTATTTCGCCCCCTCCTCTAGTATGTTAACCGATTTGGTGGAGTCGGGAGGGGGCAATGGAATCAATCCCGCCCCCCCCATACACTTTCGAGAGGGGGGGGCGGTCCAATTTATTTGTAGAAATCACAGCTTGCTAACAGAATCAATTAAATATCTATATGATTAAAACTTGTTATTGATAGTTTAACTGATCTTTATATTATGTCGTTCCCTGTTTACCGTTTGGGGGTGGGGGGGGGGCGAATACCTCTACTGCCCTTCCCACCTAAACCATTTGAGTGGGGGGGGGGCGGTCCTACTTTTATGGAGAAATCATAGTTTGTGAACAAAATTAGTTGAATTAATCTATAAATTTTATATTATGTCGCTCCCTTTCTGGTATCTTGGCCGATTCGGTGGGGTTGGGGGGAGGGCGATTGCATGTACTGCCCTTCCCACTCTAGCCCTCTGAGTGGGGGGGGGCGGTCCTATTTTTATGGAGAATCATAGTTTGTGAACAAAATTAGTTGAATATCTATATAATATAAACTACGTATTAATATGTGAACCCATTGTATATTATGTCGTACCATACTCTAATCTCAAATTTTATCATTAGTAAATTTAAATGAAAAAGGGTTGCACCAGGTGGGAAGGGCGATATATGCAATTGCATTTCCCCCATCGGACAAACCAATACTTTTTCTTTTAGTATTATAGTTTAGAAATTTCAAAATGTAAAAAATCTGCCACTAATATAATTTATATATACTATAAATTAAATTCTTATATCGAGTCGCCCTACTTTTTTTATTCTTAATGCCAAATGCAAACTTTAGCAGAAATTATTAAAGGAGCGAGGATTAATCGTTTTCATTCTACCGCCCCTCCCATTTCCAGAGTTTATGTAATTTCACATGAATTTATCATAATTATTTTAAGAAAGACTTTGCATTGGAAAAGTTAGAATTCAAACGAAAGTTTTCTGTATAAGAATCATGATTGAGATGAGTTCTAAACCGAAAAAAACACATTTATAGTCGCCTTTTCCCAACCTTTACTCAATCTGATATTTTTCTAGTTAAATAAATTTGGGACTATAACTCACAACTTATACTACAATGTTATTGAATATTATTTATCGAATAATTTTTTTTCGGCGGCGATCCTCAAAGCCAAAATCTAAATATGTGGGGTATCTTATCTTTTCAAGGAACAAATCGGTTTTATTTGCAATGTATTAAGGGCCTATAAATTCATATTAGAATATCTTTCAAGTACAATATATTTCAAAAGGTCCTTTTTTTTTAATAGTATGAATAATGAGCTTTAGGTCAGGAGAATGCGTTTCTGCAGTGAAAATGCCAGAAAACGCTTTTGGCGTCGGGGCTTCACCCCGAACTTCATTGATGAATAATGAGCTGTAGATGTCAGGAAAATGCGTTTCTGCAGTGAAGAATGCAAGAAAACGCTTTTGTCCTTTCGGGCTTCGCCCCGAACTACATTGATGAATAATGAGCTGTAGATGTCAAGAAAATGCGTTTCTGCAGTGAAGAATGCAAGAAAACGCTTTTGTCGTCGGGGCCTCGCCCCGAACTCCATTGATGAATAATAAGCGTAGATGTCAGGAGAATGCGTTTCTGCAGTGAAGAATACAAGAAAATGCTTTTAGCGTCAGGGCTTCACCCCGAACTTCATTGATTGATGAATAATAAGCTGTAGATGTCAGGAGAATGCGTTTCTGTAGTGAAGAATAGAAGAAAATGCTTTTGTCGTCGGGGCTTTGCCCCGAACTTCATTAATGAATAATGAGCTGTAGATGTCAGGAGAATGCGTTTCTGCAGTGAACAATGTAAGAAAACGCTTTTGGCGTCGGGGCTTCGCCCCGAACTCCATTGATGAATAGTAAGCGTAGATGTCAGGAGAATGCGTTTCTGCAGTAAAGAATACAAGAAAGCTTTTAGCGTCGGGGCTTCGCCCCGAACTTCATTGATTGATGAATAATAAGGTGTAGATGTCAGGAGAATGCGTTTCTGTAGTGAAGAATAGAAGAAAATGCTTTTGTTGTCGGGGCTTCGCCCCGAACTCCATTGATGAATGATGAGCTGTAGATGTCAGGAGAATGCGTTTCTGTAGTGAAGAATAGAAGAAAATGCTTTTGTCGTCGGGGCTTCGCCCCGAACTCCATTGATGAATGATGAGCTGTAGATGTCAGGAGAATGCGTTTCTGCAGTGAAGAATGCAAGAAAACGCTTTTGGCGTCGGGGCTTCGCCCCGAACTCCATTGATGAATAGTAAGCTTTAGATGTCAGGAGAATGCGTTTCTGCAGTGAAGAATGCAAGAAAACGCTTTTGGCGTCGGGGCTTTGCCCCGAACTCCATTGATGAATAGTAAGCTTTAGATGTCAGGAGAATGCGTTTCTGCAGTGAAGAATGCAAGAAAACGCTTTTGTCGTCGGGGCTTTGCCCCAAACCCCACTAGGGAACCTTATAGCGTTGCCCCACTTTTTCGGCGAAGGTTGAGTAATGCTGCTTTTTAAAATTCTCATATATATATATATATATATATATATATATATATATATATATATATATATATATATATATATATATATATATATGTGTGTGTGTGTGTGTGTGTGTGTGTGTGCACGTTTATGCATAGGGTTAGGGTTTACTGGGCGTTAGGGTTAGGGTTTGGAAAAAAATCGCCCCCCCCCCACTCCAAAGTTCTGGATCCGCTAGTGCCTCGGGGCTCGGGGACTTCGTTGGTCACTCCCCTCCCCATAGTGCCACGTTACTGCCTGACCTATACAGGGGGCGTGATTTTGAACATAGTAACAAACAAGACATGGGTAGGTATTTCAAGCCAATACTAAATGACCGCCTCCCTGTGTCCGCCATGATGCATCGCCTGAAGCCCATGACGTCAAACTGGATACTCATCTGCTTGCCCGTGTGTGTGTGTGTGTTTGTGTGCTTAATTTCGGTGATATCGGTAGAGATCGATCAGATGTTCTTGACGTCAATTTAAATTATTGTGAGTGAAGGAAAGAACGCTATGAATTATTTATTTTTGTGTATGACCTTCTTGTGTCCGCCTTATCTCCCCTTGCATCCAGCTAAAAGTGAAGTGTCCGATTGTTGAGTTGACAAAGGTCCAAGTGACATCAATGGGTGGCGCCTCATTTCGACGTGCTTCTAAGTCTATAGGTAGAAGCTCTACAGACAATCGAAATGCCTATAGTAAAGAACATTTAGAAAGTTAAAGCTTAACTTCAGAAGCAATACATCTAGGCCTGTAATCAAGGCCCCTAGATAAGTCCTAATGTGGCAGAGATATAGATCAAACATAGAGATCATATCTGACTTCAAAGAGAGAGGGTTAAAATAAAATCCAAGATGTAGAGAGTTAAAGAGAGAAAGAGAAAACAACAAGAAAAAAAAGAAAGAAAGAAAGAAACAGCAAGAGGGAGACATGAAGAGATGGGATAGAGAGAGAGAGTGTCATAGAGAGAGAGAGAGGAGGATATAGAGAGTAGGATATAGAGAGTAGGATATAGAAAGTAGGATAGAGAGAGTAGGATAGAGAGAGTAGGATAGAGAGAGTAGGATAGAGGGAGTATGATAGAGAGAGTAGGATAGAGAGAGTAGGATAGAGGGAGTAGGATAGAGGGAGTAGGATAGAGAGAGTAGGATAGAGAGAGTAGATAGAGGGAGTAGGATAGAGAGAGTAGGATAGAGGGAGTAGGATAGAGGGAGTAGGATAGAGGGAGTAGATAGAGGGAGTAGGATAGAGAGAGTAGGATAGAGAGAGTAGGATAGAGGGAGTAGGATAGAGAGTAGGAGATTGAGAAAGTGGAAAAAGAGAGAGAGAGGGTTGAGAGAGATTGTGTTGGAAAATGGCTTCAGAGAGCGATAGATTTAAGGAGGAAGTTAAGTAGGGAGAAGAAATGTATACAGTTTGGGAGTGAGAGAGGGATCAAGAGAAGTGGATAGAAATAGAAAGATTTAACGAGAGAGAGAGTGAGAGACAGGGAGGAACGGATGAAAACTTCTGGAAAAACATCCTGCTTACTGAAACGACTGCATTATTAAACAATCGGTCAATATTTTACACTCACCCCCACCCCCCAATATTTATGTGAGAACTCTTCGATATTAAAACACTTTATAAACCATAGGATCTCAATGTTAGGCGCAGGACGATAGTCTCTGTCATTTCGGTCAGAACATGTTAAATAAACATACCATTGGAATCAGACCGACACAGACAAGAATGATTTTGTAGAATGAACAGCAACATATTTAAATTAAAATCTAAGGAAGGGTTTAAATGTATGCAAGCTAAAGATAGATTCAATAGACCAGAGTAACAACTGTCTCACCTTCAACTTTGCTGAATGAAATATTTATATAAACATCATTTAACCTAGATCCATGACTGATCCCATTGCACGTGTCGACTTCCTGCGGACATTGTTTACATGTAAATAAGAGCGGTTACTTACAAATAAGAAACACTCCCAAATATACATATTACAGATACAACTATAAGGCTCATAATGTCTAGCAACAATATTGTTTACTGTTAGGATTAAAAAGACAAAATTCGGCTTAGGCAGTTCATGTTTCTTTTAACATTTTCCCCTTCAATAAGTGTTTTTTTTCCTTCAATAAGTGTCTTTTCTTTCCCTTCAATAAGTGTCTTTTCTTTCCCTTCAATAAGTGTCTTTTCTTTCCCTTCAATAAGTGTCTTTTCTTTCCCTTCAATAAGTGGCTTTTCTTTCCCTTCAATAAGTGTCTTTTCTTTCCCTTCAATAAGTGTCTTTTCTTTCCCTTCAATAAGTGTTTTTTCTTTCCCTTCAATAAGTGTCTTTTCTTTCCCTTCAATAAGTGTCTTTTCTTTCCCTTCAATAAGTGTTTTTTTCCTTCAGTAAGTGGCTTTCTTTCCCTTCAATAAGTGTCTTTTCTTTCCCTTCAATAAGTGTTTTTTCCCCTTCAGTAAGTGGCTTTTCTTTCCCTTCAATAAGTGTCTTTTCTTTCCCTTCAATAAGTGTCTTTTCTTTCCCTTCAATAAGTGTCTTTTCTTTCCCTTCAATAAGTGCCTTTTTTTCCCCTTCAATAAGTGGCTTTTCTTTCCCTTCAATAAGTGGCTTTTCTTTCCCTTCAATAAGTGTCTTTTCTTTCCCTTAAATAAATGTCTTTTCTTTCCCTTTAATAAGTGCTTTTTCTTTCCCTTCAATAAGTGCCTTTTCTTTCCCTTCAATAAGTGCCTTTTCTTTCCCTTCAATAAGTGGCTTTTCTTTCCCTTCCATAAGTGGCTTTTCTTTCCCTTCAATAAGTGTCTTTTCTTTCCCTTCAATAAGTGTCTTTTCTTTCCCTTCAATAAGTGTCTTTTCTTTCCCTTCAATAAGTGTCTTTTCTTTCCCTTCAATAAGTGTCTTTTCTTTCCCTTCAATAAGTGTCTTTTCTTTCCCTTCAATAAGTGTCTTTTCTTTCCCTTCAATAAGTGGCTTTTCTTTCCCTTCAATAAGTGTCTTTTTTTTCCCTTCAATAAGTGGCTTTTCTTTCCCTTTAATAATTGGCTTTTCTTTCCCTTCAAAAAGTGGCTTTTCTTTCCATTCAATAAGTGGCTTTTCATTCCCTTCAATAAGTGCCTTTTCTTTACCTTCAATAAGTGTCTTTTCTTACCCTTCAAAAAATGTCTTTTCTTTCCCTTGAATAAGTGCCTTTTCTTTCCCTTCAAAAGTGTCTTTTCTTTCCCTTCAATAAGTGTCTTTTCTTTCCCTTGAATAAGTGGCTTTTCTTTCCCTTCAATAAGTGTCTTTTCATTCCCTTCAATAAGTGCCTTTTCTTTACCTTCAATAAGTGCCTTTTCTTTCCCTTCAAGAAGTGTCTTTTCTTTCCCTTGAATAAGTGCCTTTTCTTTCCCTTCAAAAGTGTCTTTTCTTTCCCTTCAATAAGTGTCTTTTCTTTCCCTTGAATAAGTGGCTTTTCTTTCCCTTCAATAAGTGTCTTTTCTTTCCCTTGAATAAGTGCCTTTTCTTTCCCTTCAAAAAGTGTCTTTTCTTTCCCTTCAATAAGTGCCTTTTCTTTCCCTTCAAAAAGTGTCTTTTCTTTCCCTTCAATAAGTGTCTTTTCTTTCCCTTCAATAAGTGCCTTTTCTTTCCCTTCAATAAGTGTCTTTTCTTTCCCTTCAATAAGTGCCTTTTCTTTCCCTTCAATAAGTGGCTTTTCTTTCCCTTCCTTGCTTTCTCTCAAGGACAAAGGCCCACTGCGCAGTATGTTTATATTTAATAAATGTAAGTTATGAACCGAGTTCTTGCATAATGACTGCTGTTCTGTTTATTACAATTAACCAGCATCTCAAATTTAATGCGCGGTAAAAAACAGTCCATCTCGTTAGAAAAGTTCACCAATGTCTACAAAAACAGACATTTTAGATTGTTGACATTTTCAAAATGTCTAGGTCTTGATGGTCTCCATGTCGCTGTTTACATCTTGCTGAAAAGAAGTGATGTTTATCTTGATCCATTCAGGGCGATGACTTGTATCGATTTAATAAACCAGTGATATATGTGATGGAATGGAATCGATTCTAAGTATACAGCGGTGGTATATATGATGGAATGGAATCGATAATAAGTATATAGCGACGGTATATATGCTGTAATGGAATCGACTCTAAGTATATAGCAACGATACATGTAATGGGGCGGAATCGATTCTAATCATGTAGCGATGGTATAAGTGATGTGATGGAATCGATTCTAAGTATATAGCGGTGGTATATGTGATGGAATGGAATCGACTGTAAGTATTCAACTCATGCAGTTTGAGAATTTCGTCCTTGATTGTCTAAGCTATCTTATGATCACGACGTCTTATAAATGGATAGACGATCTAGTTTCTACAATTAAACTCTGGTCAGGATCTCTAGATCTACTTTTGAAAGGGAAACTGTAGACCCACCTCTCATCCCCCCATATACTTGGACAACAATTGACAATACAGTTCATAGCGTAATTCAGAACGATTGTAGTCAAGAGCTAATATAGCACAAGTCTTAGTGGCATGTGTGTGAGTGATGATCACGATAACAATACTGTGTTTCGACCTGTCTTGTTTCTGTGTTGTCAACATGAACTAGAAAAAAAATCTAAAATTAGCGGGGAAAACAAAATACAATAGAAGGCTTTGTTTTCAGACTTCTATTAGTATATTTGTCTTAACTGGGGTTGTTTAATTAGCACATAGGAGCCAGAGTTGAAAGTGATGGGAAGACAACATCAAAGAATGGACCTGTCAGTAAAACAGATACTATTCATGGCAAGAGACAAGAGAAGAATGGAGATAGACGGTCGATAGATCACGTGTGTTGCCCCAACAAATCCAAAGGAAGACCAAGAAACTAAGATGGCAGGATGGACATGGACCCAAATGAGGGAGCCCTGAAACGAGTCCGATGGCGGAAGTTCTGTTGCGGCCCTATGCTCCATACGTAGTCAAAAGGATATAAAAAACAAACTCAAGTACTTACAAGCCATTGTGTGCGATAGTATGAAGTTTGATAGTACATTCTAGACAGCTATGATATTTTGATGAAATGCAACTATTGTATAGCAGCCGTGCTGTGAATGTTAAAATACTTTCTATTTTGTTATTGTACCATATTGTCAGGAAAACATTTCCTATTCGAAGTCATGTAGATCACAATTCTTAGGAAAAAAAAAGTTTTATTTATTTTATGAAAACCTTGACTTCTAGGATAATGAAGAAATAAAAACTCCTATAGCTTTAAGATATAAACAAGTTGCATTTACAATTTAAATGAGTCATTCATTATTTGCACAACTTCTCTTATTCTATTTTCAGTACACGAGGCTAGTCTCCCATGTTGAGTGAGGTGGTTACAGTAAAAATGTTTTAATTTGTAGGGCCGAGGGACGTGCACTTTGGACTGTCGGTTCGATGGTCCCGGGTTTAAACCCTGCCCGCAGACATTCTCCGTCATTCTGCGGTAGATTTAGGCTAGATTGCTAAAAATCTTAACATATAAAGCTTTTATAACAAAATATGACCGCCCTCTCCTCCCCTGTGACAACCATTGCTGTACTCTAAGTAGCATTGTTCAACATTTCCTTGACTCCAAACACAAGTACCGGTACCGGTACCGGGTCTAATAGATTTTGTGTCCGTTACTCTAGGTCAATGATGCCCAAAATACGGCCCGCGGGCCAGAGACGGCCCGCGACATGGTTCAATTGGCCCGCAGAAACGTAGACACAAAAGTGTAGAAAATCCCCCCTCATTTTTTAAAGTTGAAAAGTATCTTGAAGTATGTTAGGACCTCTCTTTTTCTCTGATGGATTGGTACAATGACCTTTAACATTTTCACTACGTTATGAAATGGAAGACCTGAAGAAACTCTGAAGTTAGAATATACCAGGAAAAGTAAATGGATCTTTAAGTTTTTTCTGAAACGTGATAAGAAGCCAACCTATTTTATTTATAAAGAAAGTTTGTCTGTTTTAGAAAAGAACAACATATAAAAGGCATTATAAAACAAATATGTCGTCCTTCTTGGTCTGAGTATCAGATACAAAGATTGTTAAACTTCGCCTAGAGATTGGAGGAGAAACAAAAGAAGAAAATGATTTGTTGGTAAGCTAGCTACAGTGTCGCTCGCATTTTAAGAAAAAAAAAAGATAAATTTCAGATATCCCATTAATTAATGTAAGCAGGCGACTAGATCCAGAGGTTTCTAATAAAATTGTTTCAGGTCAATTTTATTTCGTTTTTGTACCTTTTCGGTCATGTGGCCCGCGACACGAGTGTCGGAAAGTGAAATGGCCCACAGGTCGAATTAAGTTGGGTATCACTGCTCTAGGTCAGTGCTGTTCTCCTGAAGACATATTCCAAATTTTAATCTTTGGACTCTTTGGATATGATTATAATATATGTAGATCTGTGCGCAATATAAATACTGCAGAACAGTGCAATGCAGTATCATTAAATCTGTCAATTTGTATATTTCTCAATAGCATTGGCGTTGTAAACATGTGTTACTCTAAAAAAATTTCTTTTTCTCTATTTCTGATTTATTATCGAGGAAAATGAAAAGGAATTGATTTGAAAAAGTGTATAATCCCCTCTAGTCCTCCCCCCAACCCCCACCACCTACGCAGCTCATATATTGTAAAGTCTATCTCACTCAACAGATCACCCAGGGCCACATAGTCAACATCAAGCACACACACACACACACAACTACAGTCCGTTTCTCATTTAGGGCGCTCCCTAAAAGAGAAAAAAAAATGGCGCTCATCATGCTTGGCCTCACGTCTGCAGAAAGCGAATCCCATAATTCTCTCGAAAATAACGGCGCTTCCGACGTGTTTAGATTGTATCCTTCCATCTTGTTTATTGTTGCCATATTTAACATGGAACACTTACACAAAAATTACAATATGTCAGATACGTTATAACCAATACAATGGATTTCAGAATCAATTTTGTGGGTGTTAAAATCTAATAATGAGTTGTGAATGTAGCCCCATAGGAGCCAGAGGGTGATAACTGAATCAAAACAATAACATTTATTAACTTTGTTTTAATATAACTATTTATAATTGTGGAGATAATGGTCGACGATACTTTCTGTCAGAAATAATGACATGTACATTATTTAGCCATACAATATATCTTATCATCTTGCCTGCTATGTAGCCACCGCTACGTGAAATACTGTACTCCTCATTAATCTTCGGACTCGAAGACAAGCTTTATAAGTAGCATTACATCTTGTCATTACAAACTGTAGGAGTTACATTTCTTTAGTACCGTTTCTTTGTTAGGAGAATGCTAGAGGACACATTATTTTGAAATCTAATTCTGTCTTTGTTTTGTTGCACCCATTAGATGTATGGGCTGTTCACTGATTTCGTAGACGTAAATTATGCTTCCGTTCCTGGTGTTCTGGACGGTCGTTGATTGTAGAGCCCAACTGCTGGTAGACAACTAAACCGCTGTAGGCTTATTATAACTTGAAAAACTTCTTTTGTGAAAAATAAAATGAATATCATAAAATGAAACAAATGTAGTAGGCTTTAGTAATAGTATAATTTGAACAAACTAAGAAAACACTTCTTTTCAATCTCACGTTCTGGAGTCGACGGTCCTACCTCAGACCTCTGACCAGAATGCCGTCTCTCTTACATCATTACAATCTCTACCCTCTTCCCACCGTCATTATAGAAAACACACACACACACACACACTCGCTCACTCTCACTCACTCTATAACACTAGGTTAACAAAACAACTTTAAAATAAATAAAAAATGACAAGCAAGTGCTATTTTCTGTTCGTTTTTTTCCCTACGAAGCCTCGAGCTATTAATACCATTGGTTATCATTATGGTCCTGGTCTGAGTTCACTGATCTGAGCTGGGTTGGGGTGAATGAGGAAGTCATGCCATTTACGTCCTTCAGTTTAGGGTTGTCAAATGTGTGCATCAGAAATGGTTTTAAAAAATGTTTTCAGATTTAAGGATAATTTCATCATATCCCAAGTCTCCCACAGGATGGCGGCTGGCAGGGTGTGAGCCCAGGACCATCAGAGTGATCGTTTGATGCATATATCACTCGTCCGTGTCTTATCGAGCCTACCCCCCTGTCGTGTGAAACCTATAAATTTATAAATTATATATAAATGACTTTAAGTAAGTTTTAAATACTTTTATTGAAGTAAACTATACTTATTCTTATCATAATTATGTATATGTTTATTTATGTTAATTAGCTTAAAATACTAGCAGTGTGATATTTTGTAAATTAGTTTGGACATCTTGGCAATCAATAGGAATGATTACACTAGATTGAGGGCTAGAGTTGCTGCCCTTTTGGGTTACATTATTGGCCCATTTTGTGTGAGGTTCACGCTGCACGGACACAAGAAAAGGTTTTGTTGTAGCAATAAGGTCATCCTACTTTCTAAAAATAAATTGTGTGTAGAGCAAAAGTAGTCACTGATACCCCCCCCCTCGCCCCCCCCCCCTATTTCGTTTATCAAAGGAGCCAATCAGATTTGGAGAACAACATTAGCAGTTGATGAGAGTGTTGTTTTGTTTTTAGTTTAGTTATTTGTAGTCAGACAAGAGTGTATATGTTGGTGGGTGGGTGGTCAGGGTAGTATCTAGTATATTATGTGTTGGGGGGGATGACAAGTGACTTGCGCTGGAATTTGGATTAAAGTGAGGAGGATTTGCGCAACACGTCGACCTCACTCTCTCGCCCTAAAACACGTCCTTTTCGGAAGCAAGATTTGGTCAAGACGTCCGGGGACAAGTTTGGGTGCAGTGGATGACCAGAGACTTTCTATGTGTCTTGTCCTGCTCTTGAGTACTCCACAGCACTGTGCTGGTACTTGCCATTTTGTCCGATTAGTCTAGTTTTGTGACGTTACGCACAGGCCGCCAAGTCCAGACTTCACATGCTAGGTTTGACAGAACCTCAGTGTACTGAGTGCCATGGACACGTCAGATACCCTCTACCTGGTTTAGCCGGCCAGTCAAAGCCGTTTCCGGGGTGTGGCCGCTGCGCATGCTAGTATCTAGTAGTAACGAGGGTGTCATGTGACCAGGGTAGTATCTAGTAGTAACGAGGGTGTCATGTGACCAGGGTAGTATCTAGTAGTAACGAGGGTGTCATGTGACCAGGGTAGTATCTAGTAGTAACGAGGGTGTCATGTGACCAGGGTAGTATCTAGTAGTAACGAGGGTGTCATGTGACCAGGGTAGTGTCTAGTAGTAACGAGGGTGCCATGTGACCAGGGTAGTATCTAGTAGTAACGAGGGTGTCATGTGACCAGGGTAGTATCTAGTAGTAACGAGGGTGTCATGTGACCAGGGTGGTGTCTAGTAGTAACGAGGGTGCCATGTGACCAGGGTAGTATCTAGTAGTAACGAGTGTGCCATGTGACCAGGGTAGTATCTAGTACTAACGAGGGTGTCATGTGACCAGGGTGGTGTCTAGTAGTAACGAGGGTGCAATGTGACCAGGGTGGTGTCTAGTAGTAATGAGGGTGCCATGTGACCAGGGTAGTATCTAGTAGTAACGAGGGTGTCATGTGACCAGGGTAGTATCTAGTAGTAACGAGGGTGCCATGTGACCAGGGTAGTATCTAGTAGTAACGAGGGTGTCATGTGACCAGGGTGGTGTCTAGTAGTAACGAGGGTGCCATGTGACCAGGGTAGTATCTAGTAGTAACGAGGGTGTCATGTGACCAGGGTAGTATCTAGTAGTAACGAGGGTGCCATGTGACCAGGGTAGTATCTAGTAGTAACGAGGGTGTCATGTGACCAGGGTGGTGTCTAGTAGTAACGAGGGTGCCATGTGACCAGAGTAGTATCTAGTAGTAACGAGGGTGTCATGTGACCAGGGTAGTATCTAGTAGTAACGAGGGTGCCATGTGACCAGGGTAGTATCTAGTAGTAACGAGGGTGTCATGTGACCAGGGTAGTATCTAGTAGTAACGAGGGTGCCATGTGACCAGGGTAGTATCTAGTAGTAACGAGGGTGTCATGTAGCCAGAACGCTGCGAGACCGAAGCAAAAATGGAAGATCAGCGGAACAAGAAGCAAAGGAAGTAATATGGACAAGGACTCAACTGAGGAGTATTAACCAGAGCCTGATGACGAGGCACTGATTCGTTCTTATGCTTCACTGGAATTGAAAAGGATTAAGTCAAGAAAAATGACAGGTACCCATCGGAGCCCCGAAATTCCAGCTTTCAAAGGAATTTGACCTCATCTCGTCCCAGCTGTTACGTCTAAGCCGTTTGATTAAGTTCATTTTATTTACAATGGTCAGTTGTCTGTCATTTAGTTCCATAAATGATAACAACATGTCGGTTTAAATAACATTACAAACTTTTCTTTTTATCAAGGCGCGGTTCTTTAATATAAGATATATGTACAACTGAAAAAAAAATCACTTCAACATTTTTCACTTCTGTGTCTCCGTAACTTTCAGCATGAATATAGCGCCGCCTCTGTTACCGTCTGGTTGTTTTTTCTATATCCTCTTCATCTTTCTCACCAGAGTCTGGCCAATCTAACAGAAATACAAACACGGACTTGTTCTAATCAACGACATCACGGTTAGGGGAGGGGAGGTTACATCAGTGCACAGAAACAAGCACTAAATGATCCCGCTAGAGGGCATCACGAGAGGGCATCACAAGAGGGCATCAAAAGAGGGAATCCTTACAAAGTACTGCTAATACAGGATAAAAGAAGAAAAAAGCATTTAAAAAATAATTAAAAAAAAAAACAACAGACAATGCCTCCATTCTACAACTTATAGGGCTATTATTTTTCTCTAAATAACTAATGAATGTCAAATTAAAAAAGAAACTTTTTTTACCTAACTATAACCCTAACCCTAACGAGCTAGTAATTATTTTTCCAACGATATACACAAATTGTCAAATTTCTCGGAAAATCGTTCGAGCCGCGAGATCTCTGTCCAGGTTCCAGCCACCTAGAAGGTTCCAAGTTCCACGAAGTTACGAGTTGAATAGAGGTATTATAAAAATGAAAGGAACAGAATTCTATTTTAAAATAGAAGGAAAAAACAACAATGACAACACTGAGTGAAAAAAAAAATATTTTTCTGGCAGTATAAAAAATTTGCTGGCAGTATCTTCAATTTCAATTATAAACTTCGATTAGTTAGAAGGTATGAGATGGGAGACACCGCTGAACAGATTCATCAATAGTTTTTTTTTCAAATAACAAGAACTGCAAGACACTAGATCTATGCATTGTGTTTGAATGAGGAATGCTGGGAAATGTCTGAAATGCGGATATGACACACGGGATTTCCGTGAACTTATTTCAACGGCTTTGTCAAATAGAACACTCATAGACTATAGACCTAAACACTCATAGACTATAGACCTAGACACTCATAGACTATAGACCTAAACACTCATAGACTATAGACCTAAACACTCATAGACTATAGACCTAAACACTCATAGACTATAGACCTAAACACTCATAGACTATAGACCTAAACACTCATAGACCATAGACCTAAACACTCATAGACTATAGACCTAAACACTCATAGACCATAGACCTAAACACTCATAGACCATAGACCTAAACACTCATAGACTATAGACCTAAACACTCATAGACCATAGACCTAAACACTCATAGACTATAGACCTAAACACTCATAGACTATAGACCTAAACACTCATAGACCATAGACCTAAACACTCATAGACCATAGACCTAAACACTCATAGACCATAGACCTAAACACTCATAGACCATAGACCTAAACACTCATAGACCTAAACACTCATAGACTAGACTTAAACACTCATAGACCATATACCTAAATACTCATAGACCATAGACTTAAACACTCATAGACCATAGACCTAAACACTCATAGACTAGACCTAAACACTCATAGACTAGACCTAAACACTCATAGACTATAGATCTAAACACTCAAAGACTATAGACCTAAACACTCATAGACTATAGACCTAAACACTCATAGACCATAGACCTAAACACTCATAGACTATAGATCTAAACACTCATAGACCATAAACCTAAACACTCATAGACTATAGATCTAAACACTCATAGACCATAGACCTAAACACTCATAGACTATAGACCTAAACACTCATAGACTATAGACCTAAACACTCATGGACCATAGACCTAAACACTCATAGACCATAGACCTAAACACTCATAGACTATAGACCTAAACACTCATAGACCATAGACCTAAACACTCATAGACCATAGACCTAAACACTCATAGACCATAGACCTAAACACTCATAGACCATACACTCATAGACCATAGACCTAAACACTCATAACTATAGACCTATACAATCATAGACTATAGACCTAAACATAATTCCTGTGCACTGTTTTTTAAATCCTTCTATAACGGGGATGGATGGGGTGCTAAATAATCTTCATTTGGGTAAACCCATTCCTAACGATGAATCATTTCTCAAAATAAATTTATATTATTTATTCATTAAAATAAAAAGAAAACATTAAAAATACTCTATAAAATAAAAAAAGTTAATACCTCTTTTATACAACTTGTTCTTCTCTTCAAAATTAATGAATATTAGATTAAAAACTATTGAACATTTTTTACACCGCCCTCCCATCTCCCCGAGAAAGTATCCTGGTTAAGTGAATGTATAGATCTAGTAGGCCTACACTTTATAATAGTCCAATGATAAGCATTTAGATCTAGACGCGCAAAATTCTCCTGAACATTAATGTTTTTAAAACTTTTCAGTCAGAAAAGCCTTGCATTCGAAAATCTCGAAAGCGATAGTCCTTTCCAACCCGATGTTGGATAATGACCTAAATCTAGATCTCTAGCCAAATTTAAATTTATTTCATTTTTTAAATGATTAAAATGATAACGATCAAGCTAGAGTATTCTTCAAGTTGCCATTGAGCTAGTAATTTTATTTCTCAACGATATACATCAACTGTTACATTTCTAGAAAAATCGTTAGAGCCTTTTTTTGAGATCAGCGTTCAGGTTCCGCCCTTGAAGTTATGACTTGAATAGAGGTATTGTAAAAATTAAGCAGAGAAATGAACTTAATATCTAAAAAAAAAAAAAGAAGATTGTATACATGTGACAACATTTAACACAGATGAAACCGTTGTTTATATAAAAGAAGGCGGGGGGAGGTTGTAAGATTTCACCTCGTCGTCTGCGTCTTTCGGTAACATTTCTTTGAGCACTCTGGACAAAAGAAAAACTTGGTATGGAAATGAGAAGGTATCTCTTAAAGAGAGAGAGAAAGTTGATTAGCTAAACAAGAACTCGCGAATTTAATAATGAAAATATTTAGGCAGCATTCACTTCTCCTAACAAGCTAGGTAATAATTTGACAGTCTGAACTCTTTGATTTGCATAACTTCTATCCAGATATTGCCTTTAAGCTAACAAACACTATAGATATACAATACATAGCGACCAGAACAACCAGCTTTACCAGTCTAAACAATTCCAGTCTGTAGTCAGGTAGCGAGGACAGCTCTAGAAGTGGAATATATTACCGCTGAGGGAACAAAACATAACTTGAGACTCAGCTTTTAAATGTTTTTCTGTTTTCCAAACACAAAATTTGAAAATGTTTTCTTCATTTCAGTCTGAACAAACAGTTTGCTGTTTGAATCTATACAGCCTGGTTTAGAGGCTGACCAATAGGTTTAGAGGTTGACCAATAGGTTTAGAGGCTGACCAATAGGTTTAAGAGTTGACCAAAACAGTTGACTTCATCGACTAGCATAATTAGAAACTCATATTGTGACAGGGTAAAGGGAACAATACGAGGGGTTCGGAAAGCATATCTGTGGTCAGCTAATTTAGACTAGTTGACTGTAATTATGAGGGCGCGGGGGTCATTTAGTTTGGCTCAATTACCGCAATCATGCTACGCTATTAGCAAGGCTGACAAACTGGACTGATTGTTGAGCACGGTGTCCATCTAGCCAAGTCAGTGCATGGAACATGCTTTAGTAAATGTCAAATATGAGCCTCGTCAGCTCAGCAGGCTCGTTTAATGATTAGGTCATCGAGGTCTTGGGAAATACACCAACACTCACACACAATGTAGTGCCCATGTCAATACACATAGTAATATCTTTCTAGGAAGTGTGTTCATCATAATATGTTCTGTACAGTAGGATTTCTCCCGATAGACCGATTACATTTCTAGGGCGGGTTGAATTACATTGCTTTTTTTAAAAATTAGAATTAAAATGAAGAATGATAATTCAAAAGGACTATACATTCGGTCAGATCTGAACTGACCTACTCCACGAATACTTACCGGGACACTCTGACCTCCCCCAGTTGTTGTACATCGACTTAACTGGAGAAGTTCACGATCAACTACACAATGTCAAGGACAATACATTGAACTTTATAAAATTGCCAACTAAATAAAAGTGAGAAACGAAAGAGCTTACAAAAATTCGAGTCAGCTGTGGGGACAAATAAACAACATAAAAATATATTTTAAAAAAAAAAAAAAAAGCTTATATTAAGTGTAGTTGCATCCATTACTTTGTATCAGTCATATAATTAAATTTTTATTGGATATAGACTATTCTAGACTAAGAATAATAAATCTGTGCGATTACAAATGGTGGAACGGGCCGATGCTAAATTGCTAGAGTAATCATATACTTTTTTTGAAATGACGTCTGAATTGTATAAGATATTATTGAAAAAGAAGACACTCTACGATTACATTGTCAGAGATGTATTAAAATATCTCCTTCTATAGAACGTGTTCAAATATTTGTCATCAGATTTTGAAAACAAAACATGAAATATCTAACTTGCAACCAAACAAAAACAACACTTAATTTAACTTTTTTAAAAAAAAACATATGGTTATTGGTTATAGTGTTATGGTTATTGGTTATAGTGTTATGGTTATTGGTTATAGTGTCTTGTTATCATTAATGGTTAATACACAAGTATGTGTTTATTGATTCAAGACAAGTTCATCAAATGTATTTAACAAAGAGCGCTCTCCAAAAAAAAATTTAATGAGAAAATTAGTCAGTTTAAGAAATGCTGATCTTGCACAAATTCTGTTTCAAAACTTTGTATCCTAATTCTGTTGCACACATCTGTTCCACTAATTTGATTAACAACTGATTCTCAAACTAACTCACAACCGATTTAGAACTCTGGTCAAATACTTTCAAATCCCGAGGAATGCTATTCTGAGAACATCTAGTGTCCCCTATTGTAAACTGTATAGTGATATACGAGAGCCTCACTGGAAAGGAAGAAGAATATCCAGTAAAGAAATGTTTATTTCTCACATGAGAATAAGTCACATGACAATAAGTCACATGACTCAATTCTAAACAACCGATGCCGTGTTTGTGGGGCATAAGGTTTGGAAGCAACATATCGCGTCATAATTCTAACCTTAGAAATATAAAACTCTTTGTTTAATGTCTGTAAAAATTCTAAAGGGACCAGTTTGTCATGCCATTGGACATTGCGATTAGGAATAAATACTGGGCGCGACAAGGCGCCAGACGGCTGCTTCTGGGTTATAAAGACGTCACGTGTTGGTTGGTTTTTTAAATATTTTTTCCACTTCTCTGTATCTTGACTGCGTCATTTTCTTGTCACATTTTATAACTTTCTCCAAATTTTCACTTTTTTTTTTCTGTTCTGGATAATATCACAAGAGTCGCCGTGCTAAGTGTTTAAAAAAAAACAAAAACAGTGGCATATGCAGTAAAGACTGAATCTACATTCCTAAGTCGACATATAAAGTACAGAAAAAGAGAGAGAGAGAAAGAGAGAAAGAGTGGGGTCTACAGTAATACAATTAAATATAGACCTTTTGACTAGAACAACATAAGAACAATATAAAGCTTTTCTTTGAATCTCTAAAAGCCTATCCCGGAAGTTTTCGGCGAAATCAGTTTTTTTTTTCCTTGTAAGAAACTTTTTTCCTCGACTGAATAAGAGCAGTGTAGGTGTCGTCTGTCTGTAGGAGGTGTAACTGTCCAGGCGTACTTCTATTATGTCAAGATTCAACGCTGTCTGTTATTAGTTTGTTATAGCTTTATATTAGTGTAATAACATAGGCCTACAGAAGATAGACACAGATGGATCACTGCATAGTTGATAACACATAAATTATAATTCATTGTTAGTATAGATGACCACTTCAACACAGAAAGAGATATTGGACTTTAACTTAAACGTATCATATGTTCCAAACATCTATAAAATAAAGTAGAATTTCCTTTCACGAAAAAGAAACCCCGTCTTTATTAAAGAACATCACATAATAACAATGTCTGCCTTGAGCACATCTTCTCAAACTCCTTGGCGGAACTCTTATTTCTTCTCTAATGTCAACATACATCTCTAGACTGCTCATGCCTTGTGTATAACAGTGCAATGGTACGCACCGAGTCAACATTCATCTCTAGACTATGTCTTAATTCTAACAGCGCGATAGTACACACCCTATGAGTCCGATTTATGAATATAATTTGTATTTATAATAAAACAGGGGACTTAACTTATGTCCTATCCAGGGCTACAATATCTTTTCCGGGGTCTTAATTACTATTCTTTCCAGGGTCCACAGTTACTTAAATCCAACACTTAAAGTAAAAGCATTTTCTACTCTTCTCTTTCCCTCGACATTTGACCGTAAGCTACACTTTTAACTTCTATGCTAAGAAATTAAAAGCACCTCATTAGAATTTTATGACAAGGATAGCACACGATTTCTGACATTTCAGTTCCTCGTAGCGTTAAATTCAAAAAAAAAAAAAAAAAAATCAACAAAAGTCTATTGACCTTTAGTTTTATATTTAGACCAATAGGAACCTCATGAAACGTTTTGTTTGTTTCTGTGTGTGTTTAGGAATGCGGTTACAGCTTCCTGAAATGAAACTTGAGTGTGTGTGTGTGCTATTTATGGAACACTAATTTTGATCGTCATCGTTGGCTGAGATAAACTGATACTTGAGGGAGATAACTAAGTCTTGAGGGAGATAACTAGTACTTCTGGACTTGGATGACTATTGGCTTTGATGAAATATTTACCCGCCAGAAGTGTTGTTTTTTTACGTTGACTTTGGTTTTTTGTTGACTAAAACGTAATTCCATTAAGGGACACTAGTTAGTGCGTTCAAGGCTATGTTTAAAACAACAACAACAACAAAAACATTCACATATAAGAAATTAGTAACTCAAAACAATAATGTAGCATATCCATAAAGAAGCCTTAACATTATTCTAGTATCGAATCACATCTGCATCTGCATTTCAGCAACATCAATTTTTGTAGTAGTTATAAACATGTTGAACATATCAAGTGCTTGTGTTGCAATAACATATATAGAAATCAAGCTGTTTTATAATAAACTATCCATCAGGACTAGCTAGCGCTATGTAGAGTATTATTTCATTTCAGTATCATATTGAAATATTTAAAAGCCTGCAAGGAAGATAATTCTTTTTTTTTTGTTGTTGTATATTCATACTTACAACTTCTTTGAATTGTAAGAATAGAATGATGAGTTCTTTATGAAATACAATTCAGTAAGAGATACTGTAATCTATTTTTTACAATACCTCTATTCAAGTCGGAACTTCAAGGCAGTCGGGTGGGCGGTACCTGAACACTGATCTCACAAACGGCTCTAACGATTTTCATAGAAATGTAACTGTTGATGTATATCGCTGTGAAAAGAATTACTCGCTCGTTGGCCACATTGGGAAGACTCTAGTTTGACCGTTATAATTTTTCAAAGTAAATAAAGTAAATTTGGCTTGAGTACTAGTCTTGATCAAGAGCCAGCATCGGTTTTGAAAGGACTTTCGCGTTCCTGAGAGGAATCTTTGAATGTAAAGCATCATTGATTCAAGAGTTTATTAAGTGAATGTTTAGGAAAAGTTTGGGCATCGTCTTCTAAGTCTAGATTTAAAGGCCTAGATCTATATCATTGAAAAAAAAAAGTTTATTAATAGATTATCTTAGCTTGATTATAATTCTAAGTAAATCTAATAAGGATTACGTCTAGATTCTAGGTCTAGAAGTCTAGTAGAAGTACATCTAGGTCTAGACTAGAGCTTCAGAGTTCTACGTGTGCTTAAAGTACCAATAAATCACTTGTTTCTTACACACTGCCCGCAGGACTCATTGGTAGGATCGTTTGCTCAAGATGCAGACGGTGTCAACATCACGCGTTCGACACCCACTATAAGCCATATTTTTTTTAAACATTTTTTATTTTATTTGAAGTTGCATAATGGAGGTATATTGTCTTTTTAGACAAATTATTTTTTTAATATTCTTCTAGTTCAGTGTTACAATTCAAATACTGTTGATCCTATTGGACGTGTAATTATTTAAGACTCAAACATAATTCCCAATCTAAAATTTACAAAGGCTAAAGTTCTGACAACAGTTCCACTGCTTCCACATATTGTACATATTCAAAGATGAGAATAAATCGCTATATTTTATTCCATTTATTTGTTTACCGATACAGTTTATTGGGATTGTGTTAATCCGGAATAAATAATTGAATCATGTCAACAAATGTGTTCGTAGTTTGATCAAAACCTCATAGTATTTACATTAGTCAAGAGAGAATGTCTTGGAGTCAAAAGAAAGAGTGCAGTACACTGCATGCACTCATCTGATAATTTGTCATAACGAACGCTGATACATCTACACAACAAGGCTTATACACTAACAGTAAATAATTCGATAGAATGAAAACATTGGTGTTAGAAATGTTTACAATTGTTTGCTTTTCAAATCTTTTTTTGTTGTTGTTATAAATGTACCTAATGTTTTTTGACAATCATTACTGTACTAAAATGTTGATAAATATAAGGCTTTTTTTTTTTTAATAGAAACTCAGTTCGTTGCAGCAAATTACATAAAAAAATGATGTCTGCCATTGTGTAATAGGAAGATTAGAGATGTGACGGAAAACTAAAAATAGCTTTTTGTGTGTGTGTGTATCCGAAGTCGAGAAGTGTTGATGAGTAAAAGATTGTCCTAACGGATCATTTCTGTGTGCAGTGCGGAATTAAAGTTTTGAAACTCTTCCAATTTGTGTTTTATTTAATAAAATGATTTAGTTTTTAGGGAAAATCCCCACTAATGGTATTTCTTGTTTAACAGAAGAAGTCAAAGTAATTAGGATCCCGGTCATTTCTTGGCGAGAATCTCAACATTGTCATCCTTTTGTAGTGCAAACAACTTTGTATCGACTGACTGCATTAAAAACATGATTGGACACAGAAAACATGAGTGGACACAGAAAACATGAGTGGACACAGAAAACATGAGTGGACACAGAAAACATGAGTGGACACAGAAAACATGATTGGACACAGAAAACATGAGTGGACACAGAAAACATGAGTGGACACAGAAAACATGAGTGGACACAGAAAACATGAGTGGACACAGAAAACATGAGTGGACATAGAAAACATCAAGTTTCAAGAGAACAATACAAAACAAGAACACAATTAAATAAATGAGGTCATTAGTTGTTCTTATTGCCCTATTAGACCAGAGCCGGACATGCTGAACATGAGTTGTACCAGTGAGAGTTCTTTATTGTAAGATGTATATTGGTCAGTCATGAGTTGTACCAGTGAGAATATCTCTATTGTAAGATGTATATTGGTCAGACATGAGTTGTACCAGTGAGAATATCTCTATTGTAAGATGTATATTGGTCAGACATGAGTTGTACCTATAAGAGTTCTTTATTGTAAGATGTATATTGGTCAGACATGAGTTGTACCAGTGAGAATATCTCTATTGTGAGATGTATATTGGTCAGTCATGAGTTGTACCAGTGAGAGTGCTCTATTGTAAGATGTATATTGGTCAGACATGAGTTGTACCTTTGAGAGTTCTCTATTGTAAGATGTATATTGGTCAGACATTAGATGTACCTTTGAGAGTTCTCTATTGTAAGATGTATATTGGTCAGACATTAGATGTACCTTTGAGAGTTCTCTATTGTAAGATGTATATTGGTCAGACATTAGATGTACCTTTGAGAGTTCTCTATTGTAAGATGTATATTGGTCAGACATTAGATGTACCTTTGAGAGTTCTCTATTGTAAGATGTATATTGGTCAGACATTAGATGTACCTTTGAGAGTTCTCTATTGTAAGATGTATATTGGTCAGACATGAGTTGTACCAGTGAGAATATCTCTATTGTGAGATGTATATTGGTCAGTCATGAGTTGTACCAGTGAGAGTGCTCTATTGTAAGATGTATATTGGTCAGACATGAGTTGTACCAGTGAGAGTTCTCTATTGTAAGATGTATATTGGTCAGACATTAGATGTACCTTTGAGAGTTCTCTATTGTAAGATGTATATTGGTCAGACATGAGTTGTACCAGTGAGAGTGCTCTATTGTAAGATGTATATTGGTCAGACCTTTTAGAATCTCAAGTCCTGGTGACTTCCATCTCCAGCATTCTCCTCCAGAAGTCTGTGTGGCGTGTCATCAACAAGTGGTACAAGCTCTCCTCCCACGCATTTCCTGGTCTGTGTGGGCGTGACGTAAGAATATCCCACGCTAGTTGAACTTGGGGAACCCACGCGCCCCGGTCACCCAGCCAGCGCCACCCTTCACCCTGCAAGCATTCATTTTTTTTTCTCTCAATTTTTTATTTTTATTTTCGTTTCGTCACTTTTTGCAGATCTCTATTTCTGTCCACCCATCCCTGGTCGGTGTGGGCGCCATTTCAACTTGGAGCGTGGTGTGAGTGCGATATGTGGCCCAGAAACGAATTCTCCCCACAGAAATCACTTGCTGGACACGTGATAAGATCGTTTATAGTTTGAGCTTTAGTTTTCAAAATCCCGGGCGACTTAAACACAAGCACACACACACACACATTCGCTAGTATACTCACACATACATAACTTAACGCACACGCTTTAATTTAGAAACACTTAGCTACCTTCCAACTTTGTAGAGACTCATACAGAAAGCAGAATTTTTTATACAGGTCAGAGTTAGGGCTAGTTTAAATTGTACAGTCACAAAACAAATCTATTAGTCTATATACAGTAGTCAGTACTATAAGGGGATTTTCTCACTGGAGTTAAGTCACAGCAGTCCGATCTTCGTCTACAATAATTAAAATATGTTATTTTTTTAAAAGATTCCGTTTAAGTAATCTAAAGCAATAAAATTCATTTAAAGAGAAAAAGAATGGAAATGAATATGAAGAAATAGTGTGGCGGCGAGATAAGGGAAGGCTGAAGAGAAAACAAATAAAAGAAAAGTAGACGTTTTGAAATAGACAGACAAAATAGACAGACAAAATAGACAAACAAAATAGACAATGTCAACTATATTGGAGATTTTCAAGCATGGCGGAAAAAACTATAAATAACTTTGTGTTGTATCCTGTGTACAAACTAAAGGACGTGTGTTGATAATAAACTGTGTGTGTGTTGATAAACTATGTGTGTGTTGATCAACTGTGTGTGTGTGTTTTAGTTTAAAGGCATGTCAAATGTCTGTGCACTTTTTAGCATTTCAGAATCAAATTTTCTAAGCTCTTGAGTTTATAGCGCAAAATAATTTCAATATCATGGAAATCATTAGACTTTCACTTAATGAGTTAAAACTTTAAAAAAAAAACAACAGGAAACTAACTAGCGGCTATAAAGAAGACTTGATACAAAGATCAACAGCCATACAATGAGATAGTGTTCAAATTTTAGCACAATTCTTGTGTTTAGTTGGCAACAGTGAAGTACAATTGAGTGTCCTTGACAGTGATTAGCTTACCGCAGAAAATCTCCTATTGTAATGTACTACAACTGAGTATGTCCTAAAGGGTTTATAAATGTGATTCTACGGGGCTCTGACGTGCACTCGATTCATAGAAATAACATTCCTTTCACAAGTGTGCAGATTTATAAGCTCACATAAAAGTATATAACTGTCATGCAGTGTGCCGTGTTTATGATGCAGTTATGTGGAAAGTAGGGCGGATGTATTTGGTTGTGTAGGCTGAAGAGTTTCTGATGAAATCACGAGCTGGTGTGGCGTAATTCAAGGAATAAAAAAAAAAAAGAACTGGTATAAAAGTTGAAGAGGAGGCTAGCACGAGACGTGAGGCAGAAAAAAAAAACCGTAGAGGTTTATATCTTGTTGAAATTATTATTTCCTTTATACATCTAAGTTCAAGTTGAAGCTGTTTATATTTATAAATAAAAATAAATAAAATAAAAGTTATATTTAAATTTGTTTTGAGAGAAGTCTGTTCAAGTCTATTTCATTAACACTTTAATATGCCTACATTGGTTAGACGTACTAGCTATTTGGAGCTACACACCAAAGACCGAGTAGTAACAATCGCTAGGCATGATAATATTTTATTAGATAAAGGCACATTCCTCGTCCCATATGCAAGAACAAATTTGCAGAAATCGTCCTTCTTCCCTAGTGCTATTAGAGCTTGGAATGGGTTGCCTGAGCTAGCCAGGAAAACCAGTGACTTGGCAGAATTTAGGTCATTGGTTAATATGCATGACGCGTAGGACGTAATTATCTTCTTTTTTGAAGTAACGTCTGTATCATATAAGAATGTTCTTTTATTCTCAACTACAATAAACTTTATGGCGATCTCGGCAGTTTCAATCTGCAGACGACTATATCTATCACTTCCGGATCATTTCCCATAAATCTTTTAAATTGATTAATGATCAAAATCCAATATGTCCTTTCAACTATTAACTTTATTAATAATAACTATATGTTACAATATGTTACAATATGGTTTATTAAAAAACTTTATGAGACCAATAGACTAAGGGGAGTTCTCAAAATTCCGAAATTCAAAACCCGAGATTTCATTGAGATTCGAAGCTTTACCACTCAGCCACTTCCCTACAATGGTCTTCCGAAAACAAAATAAAATTAAATAAATTTGTGCGCAAATACATATATAATTTCTGTAGAACAATGTTTACCAGCATTTTTTATGCAACCTAATTTACTGTGGAGGATGAACCCACAGCGGCCACCTACAAGTTTATGAATAACATAAACTTCTTTTATTATTTTGGTTTTTGTTCATTCTACCGCTGCGTACCGCCCCACAAGTTCTCCAGTCACGTCACGTGCCCACGCTGTGTCAGCTTGTAGCTAAGTTCACGGGCCATTCTTGCTAATATGCACGAACCAACAATGTGGCGCAATGTCCAGCACATGAGCATGTGTGGGTTGATTGGAGTCAACACTGGCACCATTCATGAATACTCACAGGGAGACTTCTCAGGACAACTCACTTCAAAATGTTTTGATTTTTGCTTCACAAATGGGCAAAAGTAGAATCAAAAAAAAAAAAACAACAAATAAAGAAATCTCTGACAAAAAAAATCATCTTTTTTCTTGATTCATATACTTCCAGTAGCGTAGCTATGGTGGGGGTTGGGTGGGGGTGAATTCGAAAATTCCGCCAGTCCCCCACTTGAGGGGGCCCCCAAATGAGTATTTGAAATTTATTTTTACATTAAATATTAAATATTACCTCATTATCTCATGTCATGATGTCAAATGTCAAAATGCAGGGGCCCTAAGAGGTCAAGACCCCCGGATGGTTGGCAAAGTCCTAGCTACGCCACTGTATACTTCCCTATATTTTGAAAGTTTTCTGTTTTAATAAAGTCACCACGTATTTAGTAGTTTTGTGACTACACAGTTTTGAATGGGCTCTAGATCCTTTGATGTAGTGAAACTATGAAGCTTGCCTTCTTATGACACGTCACTATTATATCTTTTTGTTGCTTTTCTTTTTCTTCTACTGGGCGCAGGGGAGAGAACTGGGAACATGTCTGGATGTAAGTTTACCTCAAGGCCCTCATTGCGGCGAAAATAAAATTGTGGATATTCCATAAGAGTTGGTTTCTTTGTTACCTTTTAGAATTTGTTTTACCATCGAGTATTTCATATGTAATAACGATCTCTCTTTTCGAAAAGAGGCTCAAAGTTTTACTATTACAATGTTTGCATCTGAGAAATACTATGCAAGTGTTGTTGACGATCGTTGACTTTTAATGCCGAGCTGCTGGTAGACAACTAACCCGCTGTATGAGTATTAGATCTTAACTTGTAACACTTGAAATCACTTGAAGAATTTCTTTTGTGAACAAGACTAAATATAGAACTTTTATTACAATATAGACAAAAACAACTTGGAAATGAAATGAATATATATGTAACAGACTTTAGCAATAATAGAAAATGGCATTTTGAACAAAATCTAACTCACTACAATAACACAACCTTTCAGTCTCACGTTCTGGAGTCGTCTGTCCTAACTAAGACCAAATGACGACAATGCCACTTATGGCAATGACAGCCAATCACTAACCACCGTGACCATAGAAAGTTAGAAACACACACTATAACACCAAGTGATAGAAAATAATAAACATTTAGACTGACCAAAGTTTAGTACTGTACGTTGGGGGGGGGGGCATATTTCAAATACGAGACATGAAGGGGATGAGGTACTCGACGTATTGGTGCGAGAGGTACTGACGATAATTTATTAAACGCCAGACTTTTTAGAATAAACATTTATTTTTTACTATACTATACTATAATAACAATGGCAAGATTAAGGATGAGTGCAGTGTTTCACATGACAACGCAAACCCAGTTGCGACTTGTATATTTTCCTGCATCTTATGCAGACAGACAAAGACGTTGTCCGCTGGCGGTCTATTTTAGGTTTTGTTTCCATCTTCTGCGACGGTCTTAAAAAAATGGCATTTCTTTGAGTCTCAAGTTTTTGTCCTGCAGACTTTGTGAGAGCTCTCCAACTGTCTCTTACAGGTGTCTTCTGCTGCCATCTACTTTCCTCTATGCCAGTGAGGGCAAAATGGCGCCTGAGTTGATCTTTGATGGAAGCGTTCAAAGCGCCTTGAATACCTTTGATAGAGCACACAAAAGTGTGGTATACATCCCTCCCCCGAAAAAAAAAAGTTTGCAGAGCCGAGTTGGCCCCAATCACCTCCGTTACGCAGTAGGACGTAATGATCTTCAAGTTTAGGGGGACATGTACAACCTACAAACTATGAAAGGTCAAAGTCCTAGACCAAGATATTGACATGCTTCTCCCACCCCCACAAATTAAAAGCGATGTGTTCGAAACGCACATCAGTGTTCTCTTTCAGTTGGAGCTACTATAAATAAAATTTGCCCAAGTGAAGCGTCACCAGAGAATGCCGACCTTGTCCTTCAAAGCTGCTTACTCTATTGAGAGGCCCGAACAAGACACTGGCCTCGAAACCCTCCTACAGAAGAAAAAGTATCAAAACAAACTATTCAATGCTATCATAGTTTTCTTTTCACCGACATACTGTGTTCGGTCAATAACGGAATTAGCACAGAACACATGCCATTACAACATAACATGAACACGTGTTTTAATAAACTGCGTAGGCCCACTCCATGGACAAAATGTCAATTCTAACGTATTGCTAAATGGATCAGTGTAAGCCACTGTGTGCCACATTAATAGATAAGTGGAGAGATTGGTAGAGGGATTAGTAGAGAGAGGGGGTGAAGTGGTACAGCGATCAATAGATAAATATTGTAGTGTATGATCCTTTGATTATAGGAACAATACGGGCTAGTATGATAATTCACAGCAATACAGAACAAAATTTAATGCAGCCTAAAGCTAGAAGAGTATTGTTCGTCAATTTCTTCTATAGTGTGTCACTATAGAGTCTATCGTTTTCAATCCAAAACAAGTAATATAAATCCAAAGGTGTTTTTGTTTAAAGACTATTCCACCTTTATAAAACTGGTGACTTTTTGTACGGGCGGTGACTTCGCTCCTACTAACTAGTGAGTGATAGATTTGTAAGAAATGAACAAGTTTTTCCCCTCTCCAATGTATTCCCCCACCTTAAAAATAATTTTGGTTACGCCCATGTATAAATCTAGTCAGATTATATACGGTTCTAGTTTGGTGATATTGTTCCAGACCATTAAAAGACAGTAGCCTAAACTGGAATACTGGATCCATTTAGAGAGAGAAGATTCTGGTTTGGTTCAACTTCTACTGAAGACGGGGCGGGGCCAAATGTCCCTGGACCTCTGTTTGTTTAGTTAACTCTTTACTGCGGCCACTTGGTAAGTTGTTTCTTTTCAATAAATTTACATAAACTGTCAAATTTCTAGGAAAATTTCTAGGAATGTACATTTTTTTTATATAGTTATAATGTTTTGTTTGGTGTAATGCACAAATTGTACGAAAAATTTCCTTACGGACAATAAAGATTATTATTATTATTAAATCGTTAAATTCATTTTTGGTATCTGATATGGACCCTACAAAGCAGCATCTTTCACAAAATATATGAAACTAGTACAGCGGTTCTTCACTTTTTGCACACTGCTGACCACTTACAATCCTTGAGTCATGGGCAGCATCGATACTAAGAAATCGTTGAACCTAATGAAACATAAACCTAATGTAACATGAACCTAAAGAAACATAAACCTAATGTAACATGAACCTAATGAAACATGAACCTAATGAAACACAAACCTAATGAAACATGAACCTAATGAAACATGAACCTAATGAAACACAAACCTAATGAAACACGAACCTAATCAAACATGAACCTAATGAAACATGAACCTAATGAAACATGAACCTAATGAAACACAAACCTAATGAAACATGAACCTAATGAAACATGAACCTAATGAAACACTAATGAAACACGAACCTAATCAAACATGAACCTAATGAAACATGAACCTAATGAAACACAAACCTAATGAAACATGAACCTAATGAAACACAAACCTAATGAAACAGGAACCTAATGAAACACGAATCTAATGAAACACATTTTTGTTTTATAACTTTGATTTAAACGGACAGACAGGCGGACAAGCAGACAACATAAATGTGAGAGTATTTTCCTTTCACCGTTTACTTAAAATTGCTTAAATTTTCTCTTTAAGCAGCTCATCCTTTACCAATCCCTTAGTCTGTTGGACCCTTGGGACACCACACATGATCTGTCAATCGTCTTTCTCCATTCCTCTCAGAATTTTGCTTTGAACAGGATCTCTTCTTTGTCCTGGTACTGTTCCCTGAAAAAACGTCCAAGCGAGCAGTGAGGACCTAGTGATATGGCCATTTTTAGTTTGTTTTTTTTCACAGTGGTAAGAAGGTCATCTTGGGGCCCAATTGCCGATGTAATCCTGTTTGGAATCTCTTCGATTTGATTAGAAATAGAAACTAAGCAATCTTAACAATTAAAAAGCAAACAACAAAGCAATCATCATGTATTTATATGTGTTACCGAATGTTGAACAATAACTCTGATTATCACATACACTCAAAGCTTCTAACAAAAAAAAAATTACAATAAACATAAGCATACGAAGAATTGTTTCATTTACCATGTAGCAAATGTTGAGATCTATAGACTGATGGATATGTTGATATAGGTCATGTTGTTGTCTAGTTATTGCTTGGTATGACAGAATGCTCACACATCGAGTTCATTGAGACATATTACTATTGATTTCACGACATGAACACGGTATGTTATTTTTCCGGTGTCATATGATAAGATCATGTGATACATACAAATGATACACTATGATACACTATGATACACTATGATACACTATGATACACTCTGCCAGTGATTACACTTCCTGGTATCCAACTCCAGTTCGTTTGGACCCAGTTCCCTCTCTTTCCTCCGACATTTCTCTGACAGTGTCATCTCACGCATTTAAGTCCACATCCTTGAGTTGAAATAGACTTCCGGGTCAATAGGATGTCCAATATGTAGATGGCACCTAGCAGACAGCTAGAGCTACCCTACACCCACCCTTCTCCCCAAATATGTTAGTTTCGGAGTTTGACCAAAACCTGAACACAAATAAACATTCAATGGTCTAATAGTTCTGGTTGACTGAAACCAGCTGATCCTATGGTTACTTCTAGCATTGAGCTACTCTATATTGAAGTCGTTCCAGTCTGTTGTTACCGACTTACCAGTTAATGTCATTCATAAGATCACGTGATGAGTCACTGCGCTGGTCGCTCACTGTCCTAGTAGATGACTTGTCAAGTGAATTAGATTCTGCTAGACTGCAGCAAACTTCACCTGGCTTCATGAGAGACAAAAGTCTTAAATAGTTTAACTTACGATGAAATAATAAGACTGAAATAAAATAGCTCCTATAAGTAGTTCACTTTGAACAATTCGATTCATGTAGTTATTGCAGCAACACTCAAATGTTCAGTTCAATTTTATTTACTCCTACAAATATTTTGTTTAGTCTCAATAATCTGAAACGTTGCGAAGAAAAAAAAAAGACTAATCTGGACTGGGAGTATACATCAGGTAAAATCTACCATGAGAGAGAGAGAGAGAGAGAGAGAGAGAGAGAGTATAAGTGAGATAGTAGTGGCGTAGCTATGTTGGGTGGAGAAGGGGGAGAATTAGAAAATCCCCGGGCCCCCACTTGAGGGGTCCCCAAAATTAGTGTTTTTATGTTAAAAATTAAATATTACTCAAAATGCAGTGGCCCCCAAAGCGGTCAAGCCCTCGGGTCCCCAAACTATGAAAAATTACCTGAGAGATAGATATAGAGAAAGAACGGGAGAGAGAGAGAGAGAGAGAAAGAGTGAAAGATAGAGAGAGAGAAAGATTTAGAAAGAGAGAGAGAGAGAGAAAGAGAGAGAGTAAGGTTGAGTAATACTAGTGTTACATCTAAAAAAAATTTAAGCGAAAAAAAAAGGTTGATGTGAACTGTGAAGGTTGATCACTGACTCTGATTTCTTGAATTAATCTACGCCAGCGGGTTACATGGAAGATTTTTGCGACAATAATCTATTGAGTTCTATTGAAAGTTAACAAAACAGTCTCTAACAACTAGGTGGGGAACCTGCAGGGACTTTTACTTGGACTTTTACCCGGACTTCCGGGATTTACGTAATGATCAAATGCGATAGGTCGTCAAATGTCTATTAGGAAGTACAAATACACATTTTTTTTTAATCTTTACAATACGTTTGGCCAAGTCAATATCACAGAAAGTCTGGATTTTGTGGCGCTACGATCTACAATAATTTAGTACTATTTAGGAAAATGAAAACAATACACATTTTTTTAGCGGTCCAGGAAATTAGTTTTATGTGGCCTGTATGTCTGTCAGTCTGTCAAGTTTAGACCGCAAAAGCTAAAAGAAAAAAAAAATATGAAAAATACGATATCATGGTATTGTAAGTCTTGTGATCTCCTGGAGCAGCAACTACTTTACTGACAGGAAGCCGTTTAATTTTTAAAATGAAATTTGCGAGTAATTTGTTTCATGAAAATCTGTTTGACCTACACATCCCTTGTTAAAGTCATCTGTTTGACCTACACATCCCTTGTAAGAGTCATCTGTTTGACCTACACATCCCTTGTTAGAGTCATCTGTTTGACCTACACATCCCTTGTTAGAGTCATCTGTTTGACCTACACATCCCTTGTTAGAGTCATCTGTTTGACCTACACATCCCTTCTTAAAGTCATCTGTTTGACCTACACATCCCTTGTTAAAGTCATCTGTTTGACCTACACATCCCTTGTTAAAGTCATCTGTTTGACCTACACATCCCTTGTTAAAGTCATCTGTTTGACCTACGCATCCATTGTTAAAGTCATCTGTTTGACATCATCTGCCCCTTAGATCGCAAGGTCTGGACAGGGACAATTCTTACTTTTTTTTTCCCTACACATTTCATGTTTCTCTTTCTATCACTTCTCTTTTTGTTCATTTCTCTCTCACTTTCTTATTTGGTTCATTTCTCTTTCTCTCACTTTCTTATTTGGTTCATTTCTCTTTCTCTCACTTTCTCTTTTGGTTCATTTCTCTTTCTCTCACTTTCTCTTTTGGTTCATTTTTCTTTCTCTCACTTTCTCTTTTGGTTCATTTCTCTCTCACTTTCTCTTTTGGTTTATTTCTCTCTCACTTTCTCTTTTGGTTCATTTCTCTTTCTCTCACTTTCTCTTTTGATTCATTTCTCTTTCTCTCACTTTCTCTTTTGATTCATTTCTCTTTCTCTCACTTTCTTATTTGGTTCATTTCTCTTTCTCTCACTTTCTTTTTTGGTTCATTTCTCTCTCACTTTCTCTTTTTGTTCATTTCTCTTTCTCTCACTTTCTCTTTTGGTTTATTTCTCTTTCTCTCACTTTCTCTTTTAGTTCATTTCTCTTTCTCTCACTTTCTCTTTTAGTTCATTTCTCTTTCTCTCACTTTCTCTTTTGGTTCATTTCTCTCTCATTTTCTCTTTAGGTTCATTTCTCTCTCACTTTCTCTTTTGGTTCATTTCTCTTTCTCTCACTTTCTCTTTTTGTTCATTTCTCTTTCTCTCACTTTCTCTTTTAGTTCATTTCTCTTTCTCTCATTTTCTCTTTTGGTTCATTTCTCTTTCTTTCCATCCCTTTCTTTCTTTCCTTTACTCTCTCGCTATTTCTTAAAAAAAAATTTAATCCAGAATTTCTCACTCATGTTTTGTATTTTGTTTAAAGTTTTCCAGAAAAATGTCCGCACATTCCGTTAACTCCTGACACCATCTTATTAAACTTGTATCTTCCTTTGCTTGTTCATGACTTGAGAGGGTGATTTGGTTTTCGTAGCAACGTAACATAGTAAATATTATTTGAATAGACCTATCAAGCTTTTCTCCCATTGTGACTGTGATAGGCTGCAATCACTGGCAAGGTATTCGAGCCTTAGCGAGTCCATGCGTCCAGTAGTATTTCATCAAGTGGTGACGTCCAAAACAACCCGGACATAATAGGGTTGGGGGGGGGAGACTCAATTAGATGTGGAAGTAGAACACATTTAGTACTGGATTTGATTCTCATCGGGTTTCTTATAAGACACACTTTATCTCTAAATGTGTGTTTTGTAAATCTTAGGAGAATGATAAATTATGTTATCTTTTCGTACCCGAAGCTCTAGACCACACATTTAAATGTCATATCTAAGTGTATAGTAATGTAGTTAGAGTGTAGTTAGAGTGTAGTTATAGTGGGGGTGTAGTGGCTGAGTGATTAAGAGATTGGCCTCCGAACCTGGGGTCCTGGGTTCGAATCTCGATTAAAACTGGGATTTTGAATTTCCAGATTTTATAGGGCGCCCCTGAGTCTACCTGATTTTAATTGTGGAAAGTAAAGGCGGTTGATCGTTCTGCTGGCCACATGACACCCTTGTTACTTGTTAACCGTTGGCCTTAACATTATCTGCCCTATAGATCGCAAGGTCTGAAAGGGGAACTTCGACATTTTACTGTCGTTATAGTGACATAGAAAAATTGTTTTTGGGTTTTTGTAGCTACAAATTCCTGTGTCAACTGATTAGGTTGTATTTCACTTTAACATATCTAAATTCTTCAATATAGTAACTTAGAGAGAGAGAGAGAGAGAGAGAGGACAGAAATTAACTGAGTGAGAGTGGGATAGAGGAGTAAGCCAGAAAGAAAAAAGCTGAACTGGGAGGTGACCAGTGTGCAAACAAGAAAGACTCAACGCAAACAGAGATTTAAATTCAACAAAACTATATATAGGCTATATATAGAACTATATAAAACCATATTTCTAGAAAATAAAGTATTTCAAATGTGGAGATGCCATAGGGAAATGTAAAAGCATAATAATAATAGAGATTATTTTTTTAATTAAAATTGAGTACAAAAACAAAAAAAAAAAAAAACCTAGACATAGAAAAAGAAAAGATAAAAAAATATTTCGTAATACCATAGACTATATATTACATGGACTGCCAACACTAAGGAAACTAAGCATAAGTTCCATTCACCGAGGCGTCCTTGGTTGCGTGGTAAATTGACTTCCCGTAGAATTTGTTACTATATAAAGAAACTATTCCCGAAGATTTTTACCATCAATTTTACAGCAAATCATAAATGGAAACTTAATTGTCATATACGATGTTACAGAGGTAAGTGTTCACAAATCAATTTGTGACTTAGATCTATGACTATAAAGCTTTGTAACTGATGTTCTTAGCCAATATAGATAATTAGCCAAGCCTGTATTTCGTGTATTCTTGTTTACGACATTAATTGTCTGCTAATTGGTGCTGCCAGTTTGGATTATTTGTTTTTCTTTTTTTTTTCATCACATTTGATAATTATTATCATTATTTTTACAATGTATATTTTAAATGTGATAAGCGATTTACTGAAAGAGTCAATACATTTCTGAGAGTGTCATTTATTAATTTTGTATATAATGGGTGATATAGGCCTAAGTTAAGTCTGTGAATGAGTCAGTCTAAATAAAATAACAATATAGTGAGTCAATAATTTTAACCCTACAATCTTACATCTTTACCAACTTTTGTTCAGATCTACAAATATTTTTTTTATTCAATTTGATTTTAATTTCAAGATAATGTGCATTTTTATCTATAGTAATGGAAAATCAACCATAAAAAAAAAATCAACGATGTATGTATGACTAACTGAAAAATCTGCATAAAAATTTCGGCCTTCAAGTTTTTAGTGTTGTTTTTTTTTAACTAACTAGAATCCCAAATAACATCCAATTCTTCTAAAAGCTATAAAAAAGATCTGATATTGTTTCGAATATATTCGCCCAATAAAATTTTAGAATCATTAGGCTCTACTTCACTAGAAAGTAATTGTACACATAAACATGTAGATTCGACTTTCACCCAGATGTAGTGACCTATGGCTATAAACTTTATCTACAAATACGAACTTACACACAACACACTACTACACTACTATATATATATATATACATACATATATATATATATATATATATATATATATATATATATATATATATATATATATAATAGAACAAAAAACACTATTTATGTAAATGCCCATTTTTAAGTTTGTAAAATAATAATTTGTTTTTATAAAAATCTGGCTATGCCTATAGTACTCTTAACAAAATTATGACTAAAAATATTATGAACGTCGAGTCTCTAGATTCATCATCTTTGTGTGTCTGATAAACCCAGAGAATGAAGATATAGAATCTATATAGGCCCCCTATTATATAGAATCTAGCTCTAGTTGACTCTAGACTAGATCTAGGATAATTTCAAGTCTAGATGTTCAGCTTCATCTTACCTTGATCATGATGATTAATTTTAATCTGACTTCCTGACTTGTTAACTTAAACTTCGTCTTACTTAGCCCTTAGGCGCCTTAGCCTTAGCTTCTTCATATGTGAATCATGAATGGAAGTGCTTGGCTCACAGTGTCACAGATCGTTCTTTAAACTATTTGAAGATCTACTTTAGCTTTACTAACGACTCTAATCTATATCTAGTTTATATCTATATTTTATATGATAATAATAGACCTAGACTCTTATCCTTATAATAAAGACAAAGTTATAAGATCTAGAATCTGTATCTAGATCTATTCCCATTTGTGATTTATACACTACAGATTTAATGTTTCTGATGAGCAATACTACTATCTACAGCCATGCCCATTAACATAGGCCCTACTCATGTACTAGATCTAGCTCTTTTGATCACAACTCATATCTTGCCTAGATATAAACAACTGTACTAGATTGGACTAGACATTCTAATCGTTTCTATTTTCGTTTTTCTCACATATTCTAGTAGGCAATAGGTACCAAATTGTGCTATTTATTCACTGTAGATCTAGATCTTAACTTTTCTCTTAACTACCAAAGAAGTACACAAAGGATGTTGAAAGGTACCCAAAGGGCTCTTATTGCTACCATTCAATGTGTGGAATCAAGTATTTACCCAGATACTGCCACAATATGCTCTTATTGTTTTCAAAGGAGTTTTCACACAGTGCCAGAAGCTGTATAAATACATTTAACAGTAAGTTTTTAAGTAATTAATCATTTATTTTTAAACGTTTTGTAAGTCTATTTTAATTGTAAGAATCCATGTGCTATTTTATTTAAAGCTAACTTATAGGTGAATATTTACACAATATTGTTGTTATGTTGTAAATAAAACATATTATATTCCCTCCAGCCTGTGCAGGGTATTTCTAAAGTGATAATTTTCTCATGCAGGCCAATACCACTCTTTTGTTATCTAAGGTGTTTTCCTTCAAATTATACTTTCTTGCATAAGAATTAAATATATTATGCAACAATTCTCAATTAGAAGTACAGATTAACCAGTTATCTTGGTGGAAAAGGATGTCAGATGAGTTGAGAAAATGCTTAAAGAAAGTCTTTACATAATTCTTTGAACTAAGTCACTATAAATATTTTGGAGATTTTTTAAATTTAATTAGAATTTTATTATTGCTCACATTAAAAGCAATTGTTCTTTTCTTTTCCGCAGATGTATATTTCAAGAAGAAATGATGCTTTCTCATTTCTAAGAGTTTATCAATAGGATGAATGCCACAAAACTCACTTGTTATGCCAGAAACTCTTCCTACGAAACTTCCAGTAAGTAAAAAAAAAAAAGTAAAGTTTCCCTTTCAGACCTTGTGATCGATAGGGCAGATGATGTAAAGATCATCTGTTTCTGACCATTCTGTTGCCTATGGTTAACGAGGGTGTCATGTGGCCAGCACAGTGACCAACCGCCATTACTTTCCCCAACTAATGTCAGGTACCCATTAGAGCTGAGTGGACTCAGACTCAAATTAAAAATTCCAGTCTACACCAGGATTTGAACCCCGGTCCCCGGTTCGGAAGCCAAGCGTTTTACCGCTAAGCCACCAGGCCTCCTTCCAGTAAGTAGGGCAGCTTAAAATTTAATACTTTTATCTTAGTGCAAAAAGAATAAAAGCTGTCTTCAAATTCTCCCTTTAAATTTGCAAAGATATGTTTATAATTTAATGTATGCAGTAAAAAATTATGTTTCAATCACTCAGTACAATATTCAATGACTCTCTTTATTTGGGTTACCTCAGCATGCTTGTGCAGAAAATTTCCTGAATTTTTTTAAAAATCTGTTCCCTTCACTTTCAAGTGCATTTAATCATTCATTAAATTTTCATAATATTACTGAATATAATGTCAACGATTAAATATTGTTATTATTATACTATTCCTTTTTTTTTGTAATATTTTAGTTTCATAATATGTTCCCATAGCATTTTTTGTGTAAAACCTCTAATATACTTTACTATACTCCTAATATACTTTTTAAGGAACTGTTTTGTTAGATGTTTTCAGAATTGATTTTATCCGTAAAGGACTTGAACATATGGAAGTTTGGTACTATATGAAACTAAGATTGAATTGGTGACTTGTTATGAATTTAATGTATGTTGTTTCTATTCCATCAACAGTACTAGAATTTGTCCAGTGCCTGTGATCCTCTGAGTTGAAGGAGAATGTGCTCCATAATACCTACTAGGAGCTTGCTGATAGCTGGAAGTTCATGAATACTATGTTGTCCTTGATTTGATGATTCTGAAAACTACCATTTCTGAAGACTTGAGCATTATTTCTATAATTTAAAAAAATCTTTTCAGGAAATATTGTGTTTATAATATTAAGAAAGGGAAGATAATATTGTTCTTACTAATATTATTGACTTATTAAAATAGAAAGCACATCATTACCAATATTCACTTGTCAATAAATGTTAGCATTATTCAATTTTTAGTTACATGTTCAAACTATTAAATTTTATTATTTAAATTATAGCAACTTTCTCTTTCAGTCCAGCTTATGAAACATTCCTGTAAAAAGTCTATAATAATAAGTTAATGCCGATGTAGTATTGTTCAGACACTTACAAGTTTAATCATCTATACTTCACAAAAAAAAAGTGTTTGAATGGTTTTCATTTGTTTGTACATCAAATATGTATTAATATAATTATCATTTTTAGATGAAACATTAAATACTGAAGATGACCATCTCAATTTCTGATGTAGGCCTATTCTCATTTCATGAAATAAACAAAATATTATCTGAAATTTCATCCCTTCTTGGTAACTGTAACTGGCTTCATAAAAAAATGGAGTGATGACTGGGTTGACTATACATTTTTGTATAAATAATGCATCAATGAATGTAGCTTATACTGTTCTTTTCCTCATCTTGAAATGTGTGGACTGATAATTAGTTGTTGCATGATACTCTAAATGACAAATATCTTCTACTCATTACAATAGCATATTTCCATGCTGTTTGGCTAAGTGGAAGCAGATAAAATTTGTTCCTCTATTAGCTGTAAAATCTCGAAATTCATGAGCAGCTGAGAAAAAAAGAAAAGAAATTCAAACTAGTTTAGACATGTTATAAATATATATATTTGCTAATTAAAAAATGTAAGACTACTTTATGTTACAACAATGGACAGCATCTTTAAAGTTGATTTCAATGCAATCACAAGAAATAATTTTTTCTCTACAATTAGGCCTGCTTTAATGATTTTTTTTTTATGTAAATAAATTTTATGCATAGGATTAAATATAACATGTACTTAAGGAGATTTTTTACCTATTATTTCACAATTACAAGTAATTTAAAGTGATACATGTATTGATAACACACTGTTATTGGAGAAAGTAAAAAAAAATCTCACTTGTAGTAGATCCCTTTCAATTTGAAAGTTAGTGACAATCAAATCAGTTTTTTGGAAGTAGTATGCTCCTTAAGTAAAAAAAAAACAAAAACAACGAAAAATGCATTATAAAAAGTTTTCGCTTTAAATAAAATTTCTCTTGGGTGACTTGAGTAGAAAGTAATAGAAATATGAACTTCATTTAGCAATATGCTCACACTAAGCAGAAGTGGTTTTTACTAGTGAAAATTGTCTGTCCAAGTAAGCTATTAAAACTACTGTTAGCTTCACATGATATGAACTGTAAAGTTTGACAGTTCTTCCTCTAAGACTTTTAGGTACCGGTATTATCTATCAAGAGCAGGGTAAAACATGGATGGGTTTTGGCCATCAACACTATTCGGAATTGTTTCGTCTGTACTCTCATAGCGCCTTGGAAGATGGAGTAGGCCCTATATATCCACAGTAGATCGGATGGAAGGCTTCTTAAACTGGCTTGGCCAAAACGAGGAAACTACATAACCAGTAGGCTAACACAGACTAAAAACCTAGGTGTTATAATAAATGAAAAACTGTCATGGAATCCTCATATTGATGAAACTACAAAAAAATCAAACAAAGCATTAGGATTTATTAAAAGAAATTTCTATAAATCAAATAAGAACATAAAACTAAAATGTTATTTAACCTTGGTTAGGCCAATAATAGAATATGCATCCTCTGTTTGGGACCCCTCAACTCAAGAAAACATTAAGAAACTAGAACAGACACAAAATAGAGCAGTGCGATTCATAACAAACGAATATTCACATTTGACTAGAGTAACACCTTTAGTAAAATCACTAAATTTAGAAAGCCTTCAGGACAGAAGGCTCAAAAGTAAAGTAGCAATAATACATAAAACACTGAACCATAATCTTCAAATACAAAAACAAAATTTAATAAAATACTCTGAAAGACACAAAGATAAAGGCACATTCCTCGTCCCATATGCTAGGACAAATTTGTACAAATACTCCTTCTTCCCTAGTGCTATTAGAGCATGGAATGGGTTGCCTGAGCTAGCCAGGAAAACCAGTGACTTGGCAGAATTTAAGTCATTGGTTAATATGCATGACTAAATGCATGACGCGTAGGACGTAATCATCTTCTTTTTTGAAGTAACGTCTGTATTATATAAGATAAGAAGATAAGATATATATATGCTATGCTCTCACAAGAACCTCAATTCAATCAATGTCGTAAACAAGAAAATACACGAAATACAGGCTTGGCTAATTAGTCTATATTGGCTAAGAAAATCAGCTATAAAGTTTTACAGTTATAGATCTAAGTCAGAAATTGATTTGTGCACACTTACCTCTGTAACATCTTCTTTAACAATTCAGTTTCCATTCATGATTTGCTGTAAAAGTGGTGGTAAAAATCTTCGAGAATGGTTTCTTTATACGTAAAAAAAAATCTACCGGAAGTCAATTTACCACGCAACCAAGGACGCCTCCGTGAACGGGACTTGTTTATTGAAAAATATAGGCTTAGTGCGTAGAGTTGGCAGTCCATGTAATATATAGTCTATGGTAATACTAAGAATGTGTGTCATTTCACAGAAACTGTATGTGTGTTTAATGAAAAGTATATGTGCGATTATTATTAATATTCAGTATCTAAAAGTATATATGTGTTCCCCTGGTTTCTGCAAAGCATCTGTTGTATAGTGTGTATCAAAGTATTGAGCAATACCAATTATTGAATCTGCAAATGATTTGTTAACGAAACTAGCAAAAAGGTTCTCAGAAAATGAAAAAAAAAAACTGTCTGTAATAATTTCATAAAATAAAAAAGCATTTAAAAAAATTTTGTTTTTGGAAAAATACAATACCTCATTTCTACAACTATAATGTCAGAAGGCTCGTCTTCGAGTCGGAAAATTAATGACAAGTGTCACTTGCTATTTCTCAGGAGAAATGACTTTGACAGACTTCTAGGCTATAAACACACTTTTGTTTTCAATTAAGACTTTCCATTAATTGGGTACGTGACAAGGGCGGCTGTGTGGTTTCTATTAAAAATGGCATTGTCATAAATTTGAGAAGTCGAATAACTTATTATTTTATTTTAAGACTGTGACAGATAGAAAGACACATGTACATAGAGAATGACAGAAAGAAAGATATAAGTATACATAGAAACTGAGAAAGATAGAGAGAGATAAAAGGAGAGACTGCGACAGATAGGAAAACACATGTACATAGAGACTGAAAGATAGAAAGGCACATGCATATAGAGATTGTGACAGGTAGAAAGACACATGCATATAGCGATTGTGACAGGTAGAAAGACACATGCATATAGAGATTGTGACAGGTAGAAAGATACATGTACATAGAGATTGTGACAGATAGAAAGACACATGTACATAGAGATTGTGACAGGTAGAAAGACACATGCATATAGAGATTGTGACAGGTAGAAAGACACATGTACATAGAGATTGTGACAGGTAGAAAGACACATGTACATAGAGATTGTGACAGGTAGAAAGACACATGCATATAGAGATTGTGACAGGTAGAAAGACACATGTACATAGAGATTGTGACAGGTAGAAAGACACATGTACATAGAGATTGTGACAGGTAGAAAGACACATGTACATAGAGATTGTGACAGGTAGAAAGACACATGTACATAGAGATTGTGACAGGTAGAAAGACACATGTACATAGAGATTGTGACAGGTAGAAAGACACATGTACATAGAGATTGTGACAGGTAGAAAGACACATGTACATAGAGATTGTGACAGGTAGAAAGACACATGTACATAGAGATTGTGACAGGTAGAAAGACACATGTACATAGAGATTGTGACAGATAGAAAGACACATGTACATAGAGATTGTGACAGGTAGAAAGACACATGCATATAGAGATTGTGACAGAAAGATATAAGTACAGAGACGCTATGAAATATAGAAAGATACATATACAGAATGACCGTGACATAGAGAGACACATGTACAGGGAGACTGCGACGGAGAGACACGGATATACAGAGAGACAGCACTAGATAGAGAGACATGGATATACAGAGAGACAGCGCTAGATAGAGAGACGCATATAAACAGATTCAACAGAGGTGGAGACAAAATAAGACAACCCTAGAGACATTGAGAAAGACGCACCACAACAATGTTAAGACCCTCTAGAGTCTAGACACATTGAGAAAGACGCACCACGAAAGAGAAGCAGACTTCTACAGCCTACAATTTAAGACCTTCTAGAGACATTGAGAAGTAGACTTCTAAAGCCTACAACTTAAGACCCTCTTATCTTCCATTATGACTTTCTTTAAATAGCTTGTTAGAGAATTATTTGTTTTGGGCCCTTGCCAGATTACCGGCAATTTATTGCTAGTCTAATATGTTACGGCTTGAAGGTCATTCTAACCGTTCATAACCTTCTTACCTCCTGTTATGAAACGGGACCATCGCATCAGGTTACGCTCCAGTGACTTTGTGTTCTTTGGCCCATACCAAGAAAGACACCCTTCCTCTCTCTCTCTCTCTCTCATCTCTCTCGTAGTTCCTTTTGGTATCAACCCCCCCCCCCCCACCCAAACCACCCTTTTCCCCCATTGTATTTAACGTTGTTGGTATTTCTCGTCTATTACATCAGAATCTAAAAATAGATAATTTATTGACCAGTGTTTCAACCTGCGCAGATCGCAGCGTGAGTTTAGAAGTAGGTCACAAGCGATTATTGCATTTGTGACTTTGAATTATTGGAGTCTGTCATTGGCGTGATTGTGGCATGGGGAAAAACAAGGGGGAAAATCTGTTATTATAAATATAGGTCATGACCAAGCGAAGCCACGTCATTCTCTCCCAGTGAAAGCTATATATAGAAATGACGTGAAGCCTCTAGTCTTTGATTGGCCAAGCTTTCGTTCTATTCAAACAATGTGTATCGGACGAAAATGTAGGAAAGTTGGCAATGTAAATTTGTGGGACTTTTGAGTATCAGAGAGAAAGAGAGAGAGAAAGAAGGGGGCGGAGAGAGAGAGGAGAGAGAGAAATGGGGAGAGAGAGAGTGGGTGTAATACATATAATTTTGAGAAAAAATAAGCTAAACAACAAAGACACATCCACTCAGATACACTAGGATTATTTCAATAAAAGAATTGATTTATTACACTTTTTTATCCAGGGAAAACAGAGCAGGTGAACTACTTGATTTAATAGACAATTAAAAAAAAAAAAACTTTGTAAAATTAAAATGAAAAAAAAATTTCTTCAATTTTATTTCCAAAAAAAAAAAAGAAAAGTAGAACAGCTTGTCCAATGCAATGAAGCAAATAGATGACAATTAATTAAAGGCAACGAGTCCGACTATTTCTGAAAGTACACAAATCTATTTTAAGAAAACCTAATTTACTGAGGGAAAATTAGAGGGAAAAAAAGTGATTTGATGGTTTTGTACTTTATGATGGAAGGGGATAGAGAATATTCTCAGAAACTAATCTAAAAAAATAAATTATCAGGGAAACTGTGTTGGATTAAAATATCAATCTGTTTCTGTATTTAAACGAACCTGGACTTATATGTGATTAAACAGTGTGGAGTCACTAAAACAGTGTAGAGGAAGGACTGTGTTAATTTGGTCCTGTTGTTGTAGTGTGAACCAGTGGTTGTTACTGACTGCGTACGAGATATAGGTCTGTGCTAGAGACTTTACATTATTTATATCCCATAATTCATTTCATCACTTCCGCTAGAGTTGTCACATTTAGTCTGTACTGCCAACATCACGTCCATCTTTGAAGTATTTTTATTTTCATCCTACGGTAGATCTAGTTGACTTCCTTCAGTCGTAGAACGACTGTGGCTCATCTAGTAGAACACTTACGTGACTGTAGAGCCCTTTCTCGGGAGGCATTCCGGTCCACATATAACGCAGGTTAAGGTGACATTCTCTTTGGTGGCAGAGGAACCAGACATTTTGAAGATATTTTTTTTTAAACTCTCAGTAAATAAATATTAAGCTTTTACTGTGATGAGCTTTTGCCAGATTTAGCCTTAGGAGTTGGCGAGTGGGGGCAACTCCAAGGCACTGCGCTTTTTGGAGGCTGAGCGATAAAAAATCTTTTGCTCTTTTGTCACCTTCAGCCCTTCGTACAAATATTCGTTGCCGGCCATGATATGACTCTTGTCCAGGGTCCCGGGCTCTACTAAGGCCGCCTCTGCTTCAAAAGAAGTCAAGTCCATTTGTTTAGGACACTGGCCTCCGTTCGTTCTGATTAGAAATGAAATAAAATACCGCCACCTCCACTCAAAAGTTCTGGATCCGCTAGTGGGTAAGAACCCTTTTGGGAAGCATAGAAAAAACTCTCTCTCTCTCTCTCTCTCTCTCACACACACACACACACATACATACACACATACAGATAGTGATACAATTTATTCCACGTGAAATACGAGCAGCTAGCGACTGATTAAAGATTGATAAGTGTTGGTCTACCGACTATATTTGTACAGTAACACACATTTACAGTACAGTAACACACATTTACAGTACAGTAACACACATTTACAGTACAGTAACAGTGGTTTTTTAATTACTCATAAAACGGTAACTTCAGTAATATAGTAACAACAGTAACACATTACCTTCAGTTACACTTCAGTAACACATTACCTTCAGTAACACATTACCTTCAGTTACACTTCAGTAACACATTACATTCAGTAACACATTAACTTCAGTCACACTTCAGTAACACATTACATTCAGTAACACATTAACTTCAGTCACACTTCAGTAACACATTACATTCAGTAACACATTAACTTCAGTCACACTTCAGTAACACATTACTTTCATCAACACATTACCTTCAGTAACACATTACTTTCATCAACACATTACCTTCAGTAACACATTACCTTCATCAACACATTACCTTCAGTAACACATTACCTTCATCAACACATTACTTTCATCAACACATTACCTTCATCAACACATTACCTTCAGTAACACATTACTTTCATCAACACATTACCTTCAGTAACACATTACCTTCAGTAACACATTACTTTCATCAACACATTACCTTCATCAACACATTACCTTCAGTAACACATTACTTTCATCAACACATTACCTTCAGTAACACATTACCTTCAGTAACACATTACTTTCATCAACACAGTAACTGAAGAAACGTTTAGCGACACACTATTTAACTCCAGAATTGTCGTCATTGGAGATTTTCACGACAAACGTGTTGTCCACTAGATAACGACAATTCGTTAACTCCAAAAGTGCTTCAATTTTGTAAGTCATTGACCATTACAATGTGCATGATGGTGTTTGCATATATGATCTATTGTGTTTTCAAGATGAGAGATAATTGACCTTTTTAAAACCTGATATATTGAACACTTTAAAAAAAAAAATACACTGATTTGGACCTACGGCCGTAAAAGTGTGTGTGTGTGTGTGTTTCCATAATTCTTCTAAATGGGATTTTTTTTATTAAGATTGTAAAATGCACGCAATCATGTAAAATATATCTACAGTCCTATTCGGTTAATTGGGGCCACATTGGGACGTAAGCGTTTTGGTCCTAATAATAGGCTGGTCCGATTCTAGTTTATAATAGGATTTGTTTCGTTACTTTAGGATTCGGTCCTAATAAGCGGCTGTCTCCATTAACCGATGGTCTAAGTAACCGGACTGGAATGTATATAAACCTCATCTTGTTCATACTTCCTTGTTACGTTTTATTCAGATCGATCTATAGAATCAATCGCAATAGTCTTAATCGATTGATAGCTACCGTAATGACAATCGACTGACCTGTGTCACAAACTCGCGACTCAATGGTAATCAATAATGAAGTTCTTGCCTTTGATATTAAATCTATATAGTTGTCTGTCTGTCTGTTGTCTGTCTGTTTGGCCAGGTTAAATCTTTGCAAAAATGTGGATGAATTTCTTTTTTCCACTTTTTTTTCTAAGGACTGTTTGAACATTCATTCCTTTGACCTTGATAGGTCTATATGTACTTATTAAGTACCTTGATACGTTTATATGTACTTATTAAGTACCTTGATAGGTTTATATGTACTTATCATATACCTTGATAGGTCTATCTGTACTTATCATGTACCTTGATAGGTCTATATGTACTTATCATGTTCCTTGATAGCTCTATATGTACTTATTAAGTACCTTGATAGGTTTATATGTACTTATCATGTACCTTGATAGGTCTATCTGTACTTATCATGTACCTTGATAGGTCCATCTGTACTTATCACGAATTCAAATTTCATTTAAGTGACTTGTCTATCAAAATACTTACTACACATATCCACTTTGTTCATAACATTAAGTGTTTAGAAGTATGTATTTTTAAAATAATATTTGATGTTTTCATTTACTGAATCTTTGACAGATTTTATATGTGTATTCCATATACGTAGACTTATTCCAGCGTCTTTATCATAGTCTTATTCCATTGTCTCCAGCGTCTCTATTAGTCTTATTCCAGTGTCTCTAGCGTAGGCTTACTAAAGTACCTCTGGCGTAAGCTTACTCCAGTGTCTCTAGCGAAGGCTTATTCAAGTGTCTCTAGCGTAGGCTTATTCGATTGTCTCTAACGTAGGCTTATTAAAGTACCTCTAGTGTAGGCTTATTAAAGTACCTCTAGCGTAGGTTTAGTCCAGTGTCTCTAGTGTAGGCTTATTCCAGTGTCTCTAGCGAAGGCTTACACCGGTGTCTCTAGCGAAGGCTTACTCCAGTGTCTCTAGAAAAGGCTTATTCCAGTGTCTCTAGCGTAGGCTTATTCCAGTGTCTCCAGCAAAGGCTTATTCCAGTGTCTCTAGCTTGGCTTATTTCAGTGTCTCTAGCGTAGGCTTACTCCAGTGTCTCTAGCGAAGGCTTATTCCAGTGTCTCTAGCGTAGGCTTATTCCAGTGTCTCTAGCGTAGGCTTATTCCAGTGTCTCCAGCAAAGGCTTATTCCAGTGTCTCTAGGTTGGCTTATTTCAGTGTCTCTAGCGTAGGCTTACTCCAGTGTCTCTAGCGAAGGCTTATTTCAGTGTCTCTAGCGTAGGCTTACTCCAGTGTCTCTAGCGAAGGCTTATTCCAGTGTCTCTAGCGTAGGCTTATTCCAGTGTCTCCAGCAAAGGCTTATTCCAGTGTCTCTAGGTTGGCTTATTTCAGTGTCTCTAGCGTAGGCTTACTCCAGTGTCTCTAGCGAAGGCTTATTCCAGTGTCTCTAGCGTAGGCTTACTCCAGTGTCTCTAGCGAAGGCTTATTCCAGTGTCTCTAGCGTAGGCTTATTCCAGTGTCTCTAGCGTAGGCTTATTCCAGTGTCTCCAGCAAAGGCTTATTCCAGTGTCTCTAGGTTGGCTTATTTCAGTGTCTCTAGCGTAGGCTTACTCCAGTGTCTCTAGCGAAGGCTTACTCCAGTGTCTCTAGCGAAGGCTTATTCCAGTGTCTCTAGCGTAGCCTTATTTCAGTGTCTCTCACTTACAACGCCCTCTAAGTCAGTAGATATGGAAAAGCATTTGAGAGTCTGTTTTGTTTACTCAAAAGACATCACTCAAAGGAACACGACCATTCTGACGCAAGAAGGAATGTAGACTCTAGAATCGCATTGGCGAAGACGCACTGAAATGTCTTTTTCAAAAAAGATTTTTGGATCGATCTTGTCGTAAACGCCTGACTTAAAAGATGAAACGACGTCACTCCATTTAATAATTTCATCAATCATTGGTAACAATATCGTTTCTACTTGACCAATATTCAAATATGGATTTATAACTACAATTCAAATATAACAATTTTTTTTTGTCTTCGAAAACAAATTGACTTCGTTGAGTAACAATGGCTTACAAACAAGTGTTATTGTTTTTTTAATCTGGACCTAAATTAGAAAAGGCTTTAGAGTTAGTTCTAGCACTAGGTCTGTGGTTACTCTGCGAATTAAAGTGCTAAGGCTGGCCTATTATCGAAGAAGACTCTAAAACTGATCTTGGTTTCGGTTGTGGTGAATAACTGTTGTCCGTGTCAATAAACATTTAGAAACCAATCACCCTGTGGAATCAATCAGACGCTGTTGATGCTGTTGTTGAGGAAACTGTTGATTGACGACCGTAAATTCGAGACATCGTTTCACGCCGGCTCGATTGATTGATTGAGAAATGCGGCTGATTACAGGATAGTTTAAAAATAAACATTAGGGAGATAGCTATTGCACAAGAATAAGGCTAAATGATAGTCCTTTGTTTATCTTGGTAACCTTGATTTCGTTTTGAACTAGGACCAAATATCTCTGTAGGAAGACATGAACTATCAAATGTTTAATAGAACTGTAGGCAGAGCTTTCTCATGTAGTCTAGATTTAAGCAAGCGTAAGATTTGTTGATCTCTCTCTCCATCTATCTATCTATGACTACCTATGACTACCTACCTACCTACCTATCTATCTATCTATCTATCTATCTATCTATCTATCTATCTATCTATCTATCTATCTATCTATCTATCTTTCTATTATCTATCTATCTATCTATCTATCTATCTATCTATCTATCTATCTATCTATCTATCTATCTATCTATTATCTATCTATCTATGACTACCCATGACTACCTGTGACTACCCATGACTACCTGTGACTACCTATGACTATCTATCTATCTATCTATCTATCTATCTATCTATCTATCTATCTATCTATCTATCTATCTATCTATCTATCTATCTATCTATCTATCTATCTATCTATCTATCTATCTATCTATCTATCTATCTATCTATCTATCTATCTATCTATCTATCTATCTATCTATCTATCTATCTATCTATCTATCTATCTATCTATCTATCTATCTATCTATCTATCTATCTATCTATCTATCTATCTATCTATCTATCTATCTATCTATCTATCTATCTATCTATCTATCTATCTATCTATCTATCTATCTATCTATCTATCTATCTATCTATCTATCTATCTATCTATCTATCTATCTATCTATCTATCTATCTATCTATCTATCTATCTATCTATCTATCTATCTATCTATCTATCTATCTATCTATCTATCTATCTATCTATCTATCTATCTATCTATCTATCTATCTATCTATCTATCTATCTATCTATCTATCTATCTATCTATCTATCTATCTATCTATCTATCTATCTATCTATCTATCTATCTATCTATCTATCTATCTATCTATCTATCTATCTATCTATCTATCTATCTATCTATCTATCTATCTATCTATCTATCTATCTATCTATCTATCTATCTATCTATCTATCTATCTATCTATCTATCTATCTATCTATCTATCTATCTATCTATCTATCTATCTATCTATCTATCTATCTATCTATCTATCTATCTATCTATCTATCTATCTATCTATCTATCTATCTATCTATCTATCTATCTATCTATCTATCTATCTATCTGTAAGTTATTTCTTTTCTACTCTGATGAATGCATACACTAAAAAAAAAATTCACATCTTGTAATGTACTTTATAGCATAGTATTGTTTGACTTTTGTACAATATTAACACGAGAACACGACACTTTGATTTAAAAAGCTCCACTTCACTAAACGTAGACCTATTGGAGTTACTACTATTTGTAGTCAAAAGAGAATTTGCGGCTATATAGTTTAAGAAATTTGTAATACTTCCGTGGTCATCACGTCACTAATTTCTAGGAAGCTCTATACGCCGAGTCATTCAAATCTGTGTAGGTGTGGACCATTATGTTTAGGAATACTTAGTCAAAGTTTAAGTTTCACGTCATTGCAACTTACTAAATTCCTCAATCTTTTTGGAGTAGCATTCATTTCGGAGGGGTTTATAGACGTGACGTTTGGAATGAATGAAAGACTTTATGCTTGATGTAACTTGGAGGGGCTAAGTGAATTCAGACAAACAAAAGCCATGTGGATGTGTATAGGTAGATAGCTGCAGATAGATGTCTAGAGAACGAAGGGCTAGAGCCTGCTGGTTACGGCATGTTAAACCATTGCATTTGACTAGAGCAGGTTGAGAAACAAAACATTGTAAAAGCAATGTGTTTAATGTGTTTAATGTGTTTAATGTGTTTAATGTGTTTGACGGTTATTTAGAACCGTATGATCTTTTTCTTTAAGATCTCAAATCTTTCAACCTCCCCTCCCCCTCCTTTCTCGTTGTCAGCTATAAGTAAGGGGGAGGGGGAAAGCAGGTTTATCTTTTACTTTTAAAACGAACCTTTGAAAAGATCATAGGTCATAGGTTATGTTACTGAAGAAGAAACAGAATCTCAACAAAACATTTGTATTACCTTATTTTATGAAAGTAAAAAAAAAAAAAAAGAAAAAGCATATCGTCCCCGTTACTATTTCAACCAAAGAAGAAGTTTGATAATGAGAACATAAAGTCTACAACATGTCACCTGAAGGCATTCAATAGTTGATACTGAGAACATAAAGTCTACAACATGTCACCTGAAGGCATTCAATAGTTGATACTGAGAACATAAAGTCTACAACATGTCACCTGAAGGCATTCAATAGTTGATACTGAGAACATAAAGTCTACAACATGTCACCTGAAGGCATTCAATAGTTGATACTGAGAACATAAAGTCTACAACATGTCACCTGAAGGCATTCAATAGTTGATACTGAGAACATAAAGTCTACAACATGTCACCTGAAGGCATTCAATAGTTGATACTGAGAACATAAAGTCTACAACATGTCACCTGAAGGCATTCAATAGTTGATACTGAGAACATAAAGTCTACAACATGTCACCTGAAGGCATTCAATAGTTGATACTGAGAACATAAAGTCTACAACATGTCACCTGAAGGCATTCAATAGTTGATACTGAGAACATAAAGTCTACAACATGTCACCTGAAGGCATTCAATATTTGATACTGAGAACATAAAGTCTACAACATGTCACCTGAAGGCATTCAATATTTGATACTGAGAACATAAAGTCTACAACATGTCACCTGAAGGCATTCAATAGTTGATACTAAGAACATAAAGTCTACAACATGTCACCTGAAGGCATTCAATAGTTGATACTGAGAACATAAAGTCTACAACATGTCACCTGAAGGCATTCAATAGTTGATACTGAGAACATAAAGTCTACAACATGTCACCTGAAGGCATTCAATAGTTGATACTGAGAACATAAAGTCTACAACATGTCACCTGAAGGCATTCAATAGTTGATACTGAGAACATAAAGTCTACAACATGTCACCTGAAGGCATTCAATAGTTGATACTGAGAACATAAAGTCTACAACATGTCACCTGAAGGCATTCAATATTTGATACTGAGAACATAAAGTCTACAACATGTCACCTGAAGGCATTCAATATTTGATACTGAGAACATAAAGTCTACAACATGTCACCTGAAGGCATTCAATAGTTGATACTAAGAACATAAAGTCTACAACATGTCACCTGAAGGCATTCAATAGTTGATACTGAGAACATAAAGTCTACAACATGTCACCTGAAGGCATTCAATAGTTGATACTGAGAACATAAAGTCTACAACATGTCACCTGAAGGCATTCAATAGTTGATACTGAGAACATAAAGTCTACAACATGTCACCTGAAGGCATTCAATATTTGATAATGAGAACATAAAGTCTACAACATGTCACCTGAAGGCATTCAATATTTGATACTGAGAACATAAAGTCTACAACATGTCACCTGAAGGCATTCAATAGTTGATACTAAGAACATAAAGTCTACAACATGTCACCTGAAGGCATTCAATAGTTGATACTGAGAACATAAAGTCTACAACATGTCACCTGAAGGCATTCAATAGTTGATACTGAGAACATAAAGTCTACAACATGTCACCTGAAGGCATTCAATATTTGATACTGAGAACATAAAGTCTACAACATGTCACCTGAAGGCATTCAATATTTGATTGTACGGGGAAAAATTTGGTGTTTTTTCATGAAATTTTCCATGAGCACTCTGTCCTTGACCTTCTGCTTGTTTTTCTGTGTTCACCCTGAGTACTAAGTAGATTGACATGAGTTGGCTTGAGTGAGCACATTAACAAAAAAATAGCCTCATAGGATTATTTTCCCTTAGAATACGTTACTCACTGCTAGCTCTGGAAATCAAATTACATAGTCAAATAATTGGTAAACATGTCACCAACTGGTACGACTTTTCTTTTCGTAAGATTATGTTTACATTAATGTAAATGGACTTAAAGATATTATTATGGTGTTTAGGTACAGATGACTAAAGCCAAAGACGGTCTAAACACGACCCTCGCAATGACACAAGTTAATTTTCTAAATCGATCAGATTTTCATCCATAGTTACACAAAACTTTTAGAATGTGATCCTTCCCACAAGGTCATTACTTTTTAGAATGTGATCCTTCCCACAAGTCATTACTTTTTAGAATGTGATCCTTCCCACAAGGCCATTACTTTCTAGATTGTTGTCCTTCCCACAAGGTCATTACTTTTTAGAATGTTGTCCTTCCCACAAGGTCATTACTTTTTTTTTTAAAGAATGTTATCCTTCCCACAAGGTCATTACTGTTTAGAATGTGATCCTTCCCACAAGGTTTTTATTTTCTAGAATGTTGTCCTTCCCACAAGGTCATTACTTTCTAGATTGTTGTCATTCCCACAAGGTCATTACTTTTTAGAATGTTGTCTTTCCCACAAGGTCATTACTTTTTAGAATTTTTTCCCCACAAGGTCATTACTGTTGTTTTTTTTTAGAATGTTATCCTTCCCACAAGGTCATTATTTTTTAGAATGTTGTCTTTCCCACAAGGTCATTACTTTTTAGAATTTTGTTTTTCCCACAAGGTCAATACTTTTTAGAATGTTTACTTTCCCACTTTTAATTTTCATTCATGTAACTTATGTTTAACAAAAAGAAATGTAGACTGTACAGCGTTGATTATTTAAAATTGGACTTCTATCCTTGCATGTCAAAAAATATGTTGTTTAAGAGCCTATTTATGACGATATTAAACTAATTAGGCTGGAGAATCATTTGAGACAAAGTCACCATGATAAAAAGATATAGATTTAAAAAAAACTTTCCAACACTCAAAGTTCAGAATAGACCCACAAAATCTCTCTTGGACATCATGTTTAGTTTATGAGCGTCTTATAAAATCTCTTTACTTATAGCCAAATACAGAGACACTACAGGTAAAACATTGATTTTACCAGCCATTTAAGTATTTTTAAAAACTGTTTTACATAAACCTCCTTATTTTGACTCAGGGTTGACCCACGAAACCTTTCCCATGTTTGGGTATAGCTGCAAAGCAGCAGAGGTTCAAATTTAGTTTTCCTCCTGCTAGGTGGGTAGCAAGCCAAGGCTAACGAGTCCCTCCTGCCCGAAGATTATTGGTTTAGGCACCAGTTACTCGCCTTCGCCCCTTCTGTTAGTGGAAACAGTTCCGCGGACCCAATATCTGAGCCACTCGTAAATATCAAGAGATACACGAGAAACCTCTTTTTTGCAAAAACTTTCACAATGGTACTTAATATTAATTAATTAATTAATATTTAATGTTTGATTGACTACTTCATAGAACAATGAATTTCTATATAAAACATAATATCCGTAGCTACGCATGATGAACTTATTAATTGTTTTTAATTGGTTCAAACTTGAATTTTATCAATAAAAAAGAAAGTTCTCCATATGGCTGAAAATGTAGCTACCTTTTCACTCTTCGACTCACTACAGTTAGGAATTATTTTTGAATTTGCAAAAATCCAATATAAGTTAAGCAGGGGGTCTACCGAAAACTAGAAAACATGGTAAGGGGTCTACCAGACAAAAAAGTTTGGGAACCACTGCTCTAAACTTATCTTCCACTCTGTAAAGCTCTATTCCTATCTCTAAACCTATCTTCCACTCAGTAAAGCTACATTCCTATCTCTAAACCTATCTTCCACTTTGTAAAGCTATATTCCTATCTCTAAACCTATCTTCCACTCTGTAAAGCTACATTCCTATCTCTAAACCTATCTTCCACTTTGTAAAGCTATATTACTATCTCTAAACCTATCTTCCACTCTGTAAAGCTCTATTCATATCTCTAAACCTATCTTCCACTCAGTAAAGCTACATTCCTATCTCTAAACCAGTGGTTCCCAAACTTTTTTGTCTCGTAGACCCCTTGCCATGTTTTCCGGTTATCGGTAGACCCCCTGCTTCAGATATACGGTATTTCATTTTTGAAAATTCATTAACTTTAAATTTTACGTTTTTTAAAACTAATTTCTAACCAGTGAGTCGAATAGTAAAATAACAGTAAATTAAAGCTACATTTTTATTAATAAATTTCAAATTTAAACCAAAATAATAGTTACTACGTATTACATACAATCAACAAACACACTAGAAACGTTTTGTTATAAAGGGTTTGCAAGCTCACCATTCCTTACTTCGGGGATAAAGTTTCATTTAAGGATTTGTTGTTCTATGAAGTTGTCCTTCCAAACATTAAGTATTAATTTGTCTTAAGTATCATTTTATACGTTTTCACAAAGAACAGAGTTGGGTTGTTGTTTTTTTGTAGATTTTCTTTTATCTACAATAAATCGAACATATGCCAATAAAAACATCCCATTACCATATAAAGTTGACTTTATGTCATTTGGAGAAATACATTGTTTTTTGCACACAAAAAAACAACAACTACATAAGAAGAAAGAAAAGACTACAATCCTAGAGAGGTCAAGAAATTAGAACTTCTCTTCTATAAATTCATTGCCCTAGTAACCATACGGTCAGAGTTGATCTCAAAAAGCCACCACAAACGAAGGAGCTGGAAGACTTAGCAAAAGTCTCAATGGAGAAAAATTAATTAAGAAATGGTGTTCATTGCAACTGGTGAACTCCCTGATAGCCACAGAGCAGAAATGGGAGCACTGGAACTAGCAGCTATCTCGCTAGCAAATCACCACATATGCCAAACAGTCAGACTGTTTTCCTGACCGAACCAAAAAAAAAAGTCCTCCAAAGCATGAAAAACTCTGATTCCTCCTATGTACTGAATACAGCACCTATAAAGCTCAATAATAACAGAAAAAAAAAACTTTTCTCCAATGAGAAGGTTGAACATATTCCAAGTGTGAGAACAAATACAAATGAAGAAACTAATAGTGGATAAAAAGACAAATGAACAAGCTCTCATCTGAATAGCAAGAAAGACAACACCTATTATAAACTATACCGATACGACCAATGACTAATTTTTCACATAAGCACCAGACACAACAGAATGAGACAACACATGTTTCTGAAGCTGAAAATTGGGACCAGTGAAATTAGCCCTTGTGGAGTGTCACCAGAGAATGCTGACCAGGGCCTTCAAAATTGTATTCTTCATCAAAAGGCTCAAATAAGTCACTGGCCCCAAAACACCACCATAGAAGAGAAACTATATAGAAAGTTGCCTGATCTGGAAACCACTGTGCAGTATCTCAGATACTGGTCTAGTTATCTGAACTCTCCAACATAATAAGTACGAAGAAGAAGAAGCCTTTACTGTTGAAACTCATCTTACTATATGATGTCGATCGAGATTTTGTGGGTTTATTCTGAACTTTATCTTTGAGTGTTAGAAAGTTTTTGAAACCTTTATCTTTTTTATCAGGATGGCATCGTCTCAAATGATCCTCAAGCTTAATTGATTTCATAGCGTCATAAAAAAGGCACATAAACCATCGTTTGTTTGACAACGAAGAATGAAGCCCAATTTGAAATACTCAACACTGTACAGTTTACATTTCTTCTTGTTAAAGTTACACCATGATAAAAATAAGCTTTTTAAATAGAACTATCACATTTAATACAACAATTTTCATTCCAGCATTTAGTAAGGTACAAATAATAAATGTGTATAAAACATTTCCACTAACGGACCTGCTGAAATGATAAATGAGATTCATTATCGTAGACCCCCGTGCCCATCTCATAGACCCCCAATTTACTTTTTCACTTTCGTAGACCCCTCGGGAGTCTTCGTAGACCCCTGGGGGTCTATATAGACCACTTTGGGAATCACTGCTCTAAACCTATCTTCCACTCTGTAAAGCTATATTTCTATCTCTAATTTTATCTTCCACTCTGTAAATATATATTCCTATCGCTAAAGCTGTACCTCCAACAAAAGATTTTAGTGACATACGCTTTCATCCATTTTTTTAAAAATCTATGTCCTTATTACAATGCACACATCAGTTACACACATTGGAACATGGCTGTACCAACACATTTCAACGTCGCATAACTTTTAAAGAAAATTAGCTGCATTCTCACAAACACATGACACACACAAACACACACACACAAGCAAATAGATCCATTTCGCGTTAACGTTGTAACCTTTGCAAAGAAATGTCTCCAGCCATTATTTCAGTTTCTTTCTGAAACATTTGACTTTCCAATGGATGCAGCTGTCGTCAAGGGGGAGACAACAAATGTTACATCTCAACTTTTTCTTATTCAATGGGTTAAATGATCCAGTCGTTGCACCGAATGACGTCAATCATACAAACTGCAGGTAGCGTGCCACTGAGATTTGAATTAGTGTTCGTGTGTGTTGTTTAATGTGGATCTGGTAATCACAGATCAATAGATTTCAAAGCAATTCGAACATAGAATGAAGAGAATCATCTCTATGTGATGTCACTGAGTTATCTGTTGAACTTGTTGATTAGGTCCTGATTTTCGTAGGACATTAGGTCAAGAGACAATTATAAGATGGCTATATTTATCTTAGGAGGCGCGGTGGCTGAGAGGTGAAGCACTTGGCTTCCGCGAGGTCTCGGGTTCGAATTCTGGGGAAGACTGGGATTTTTATTTTTGGGGACTTTAAGACGCCTCTGATTTCACCCTGTGGGTACCTGACATAAGTTGTGGAAAAGTAAAGGAGGTAGGTCGTTGTGCTGGCGACATGACACTCTGGTTAACAGCGGCCATAGAAACAGAAGATGTGCCGAACAGATCGCAAGGTCTGAAAAGAGAACTTTTCAATATATATATATATATTCTTATCCTAGTATTTGATCATTGTCATTATGAAGTATTGTGCGAATAGGTTGCATGTTAATTCTATTTGCTTGTGTAACTTGTTGGTGTCTCTGTTGTACAGAATAAGGAAGTTTTGATGGGCGAAGTACTCTAATAAGCCATATAGGTATAGAGCTAATTTTGTATTCGCTTTTCAGCTTTGTAAAATCACATTTCTAAGCTATTTTGCTTGTAGTCCAGGGCCCCAGTGTTTCCCTTTTCCTTCGCACATTCTGAGTATTTAGCGGAACACTTCGCACATTCTGAGTATTTATCGGAACACTTCGCACATTCTGAGTATTTAGCGGAACACTTTGCTTATTTCTAAAGAGATTACTTCACGTGGTGGCCTAGTAGTTAATTATTCCAGTAGTTCTTCAAACACCTATTCAGGCCTCGCCGAACACTGGGGTTCCGCAGAAAACAGTTTGGGAAACACTGTTGTAGCCTAAAGTGTTTATTATCATTTAATTGGTAGCAAGAATCCTTCAAGATGGTCTCCTTGTTATAGTTTAGTTTATCGCTAGAGTTCTGTATCTCTTCCAATCTTCCTGTTTTAGTTTATCTCTAGAGTTCTGTATCTCTTCCAATCTTCCTGTTTTAGTTTATCTCTAGAGTTCTGTATCTCTTCCAATCTTCCTGTTTTAGTTTATCTCTAGAGTTCTGTATCTCTTCCAATCTTCCTGTTTTAGTTTATCTCTAGAGTTCTGTATCTCTTCCAATCTTCCTGTTTTAGTTTATCTCTAGAGTTCTGTATCTCTTCCAATCTTCCTGTTTTAGTTTATCTCTAGAGTTCTGTATCTCTTCCAATCTTCCTGTTTTAGTTTATCTCTAGAGTTCTGTATCTCTTCCAATCTTCCTGTTTTAGTTTATCTCTAGAGTTCTGTATCTCTTCCAATCTTCCTGTTTTAGTTTATCTCTAGAGTTCTGTATCTCTTCCAATCTTCCTCGTTTAGTTTATCTCTAGAGTTCTGTATCTCTTCCAATCTTCCTGTTTTAGTTTATCTCTAGAGTTCTGTATCTCTTCCAATCTTCCTGTTTTAGTTTATCTCTAGAGTTCTGTATGTCTTCCAATCTTCCTGTTTTAGTTTATCTCTAGAGTTCTGTATCTCTTCCAATCTTCCTCGTTTAGTTTATCTCTAGAGTTCTGTATCTCTTCCAATCTTCCTGTTTTAGTTTATCTCTAGAGTTCTGTATCTCTTCCAATCTTCCTGTTTTTCAGCTTCTTACGTTTTTCTTTATGTTACATTAAGCCACCACACTTCGTCAGATCGCTTCTTTTTCTTTTTTTCGCTTACTGTATTTCATGCGCTAAAGAGCGTGAACGGAATTGAAATGATTAAAGCGTCAACAAAACAGCAAATTACTGTGATACGTTTTAGTGTGAAAACCCCCAAATAAATTATAGTTCGTTTTACACTGCCCGTAGAGGCGCAGTGGCTGAGCGGTTAAGCGCTTGGTTTCCGAACCGCGAGGTCCTGGGTTCGAATCCGCGTGAGGACTCGGATTGTTAATTTCGGGATGAGTCCACCCAGCTTTAATGGGTACATGACTTTAGCTGGGGAAAAGTAAAGGTGGTAGGTCGTTGTGCTGGCCACATGACACCCTCGTTAACCGTAGGCCACAGAAACAGATGACCTTTACATTATCTGCCCTATAGACCACATGGTCTGAAAGGGGAACTTGACTTTTTCACACTGTCCGTGAGTAACTGATCTTGTATGAGCGAAGATTCTATTTATAAACACGGACTTTGGTATGTCTTGGAAGTTGCAACGTAATAATCTTAGTGCGTGTGTGTGAGAGAGAGAGGGGGGGGGGGGAAGAGGGATCGCACCAAAACTTAAACACAAGACGACCATAGACTAGAGGATCTAAACAAGTTGGAATACGGTTCTGCCCTGCATGTCGGTCTGGCCCTATTTTAAAATGATAACTATAGAAGCTTTGATCTAGTCTATTCTTTATTCCAGTCTTTAATTCTAAAGTTAGAATATGACTTGTGATCGTCCTTCAGAGGAACAATCTATTCTAAGAGGTTTGCATCAAATGAAACGAAGTGTTATGTTTAACTACAACGACCCCCCCCCCCACACACACACACACACCCACACACACACCCACACAATGTAACACTTAAGTCAGTAAAAATTCATTATTCTAAGATCAGTGTCCTTTTCAAGTTCGTGTCACATTGGCTATAAATAGACATGATCCGCTACATTCGATATTACACATTTCAGTCTTGACGGCATGATAGGGACTAAAAAAACAAACAATGTTTCTGTGTTTTTTTAACGTGTGTGTGTGTGTATTTTTAGATTTAGATCACATGACGACGTCACATACTTCTGGGACGTATAGGTACCTGCACTGGGCGTGAACGATTCTTCTGAAGATCTCTGCAAAGCTGCAAGTTTGTGGAATGACATAAAGCTAGAGAGAGGGATTGTCCTATAGCGGGGGAGGAGGGGGGGGGAGAGAGATTCACGTTGTTAGTTTCATACGTTGTATCATCGCTGTACCTGTTAGAGCAGACGGTGGCCAACCTTTTGGTTCATGCGCCAAATGTTTTCACTTATGATTCAAACATGTAATCTTCAATTTTACAAGTTTCAGTCCTTGAAAGTATGGTCATTGGTGAATATTCGGTTGGCTGTACAAATTAGCGTATAGCAGCTGAGGGGATTTAAAAAATAAATAAACTTTACTTATTAAGTCTTTCTTTGTTGACATTTTTAATTGGCATTTATAATTGTATTTATTATTTCTTTATGACCTAATCACCAATTATAATTTGTGAACACTGATAGCAGTTTTAAAGTTTTAAAGTCTTAAAAATATACATACGGCAATATATTTTTCAATTATCACACACCAATGTAGACGGGTGATGACATCTGTATCGGACAAGAAAAAGCAAGATGACAGATCCAGTGACTACCAGTCATTGACGGCTTAGTTTACTTTGTTTAGCTTTATTCAATTGATGATTTCCTAGACATGACTTTGCTTCCTCAAATATGTCTTACTATCTGGTTTTTTCTTAAAGTTATTAAGGCCAATAAGTCTTTAAAAATGTTAAAATTATCATCATTTTTTCTAATAACGAAAATCTTAAATAGGTAACATAAAAATGTGAATCGTACTGAAAGGAAAGCGCATACATAACCACATAGTGAATCTGTTGTTAATAATTACTTTAAATCATAGTCCAACGTGCTACTTGTTGTTTTTTTTTGTCTGATTAGCTTTATAAACATTTCGGTCAATTTATCGTAATAGCTAGTAAATTTAAATTCCTGTAAAAAAATTTTTTTTCTAAAAAATGATTATTATATTTTTTGCGAACAGGCGATTTTGTGTTCTCTTGATGAAATGTGCCACTAGTAATTGTGCAATGCACCCCATTTGGCACATGCTCCATAGGTTGGTCACCCCTGCGTTGCAGTATTTCTTTGCTCCCCCCCCCCCCCACACCATTTGTTATACTTAATATTTGTTATACCTTGTTCTACTAGACATGAAAATGAAATAAAACTTTTCAGCTTCTCTCTCGTAACACAGTATGAGAAATATTTTTAAAAAAAAGATGATTCCTTTTTTTTTTTGTTGCGATCAATATCCGTCTACAATAATGTCCTAAATAAAATGACATCGTCCACCGGACTTTGTCCCCACCCCAAGTTGACAAGTAGGTACAACATGGTGTTGGAGTCCTGGTTTCGGTTTTCGTGTCCCTTACATTCTCTTCCCCCCCCCCCGCCCCCGCAACCCCCTTTCCTTTTTTTAGAACAGCTGCGGGAATTTCCTGTTTGTCTTGTTACGTGTGGGCACGAGCTATTTAGAGAGTAGATTTGAGATAAGCTGTCAAATTGTTTGGCGGCCAGCTAAGGCAGCTAATATCAACTTGTACTTCGGATCATTTGGAATATCCTTTTTTGTGTAAAATGTGATAATTAAATTATTATAAGTAACATAGTCTCGTATTTTACGACCTATGGCGGATAGATTAGATAGATAATTGGATAGATTCAATAATATTTATGAATTAAATACTTGGATTATATTTGTTTTCAGTATTGATTAAGCTTTTGACAATTCTCAGAACTTGTATAATCCGGAACTATTCCGGAGATGTAGTCTCGGCGTTTTAAATTGTAATGCTTTCTTAGAATGTTTTGAAATAACTTCTAAAAATTATATTCTACATCTGGTACATTACCTATGGTTAACTGTGTACAATACCTGTGGTACAAGATTTTTTGGTGATTTTGCTTGGAACGAAGTCTGGTTTGTATTGCTGCTTCACTAACTTTATATTTCACACTTATAAGAAACGTGGAAAGAAACTAATCCCTAGTTTAAGACTATGGCTCCATCTTTTTAGCAAGCGACGAAGAAAATAGTTCTCCAATGAATTCTCCCGTGTACTGAAGTTAAAATTGTTTCAAAAAAATATGTATCTAGGCTATAGGATTAAATTACCGAAAGCTGAGGTTTATTTGAATAACTTATTTCAGTTCTTTTTTTTTTTTTGTTAAATAAATCACTTTGGATACATGCCATTTATTTAGTGTTACACCGCCTAAACTAAACTTATCTTGGATAAGCTGAGAGTGACACAGATCTGTTCTGTCTGGATTAAAGTGTAATGTTCCCCCAAAGTGAGGCTCTATCTGCCCTATCTTGTTGAGTGTCCTTGGTTTCAATAATGAGTTTCTCCTTATCTGTAGTAGAATTGAGTTTTCCTGGAAATGACACTAACAAGATTGCAAAAAATTTCAATATAGGTTCCTTTTTCCGGATACGCCACAAAATTATTTCTTTTTGAAATAAATCAGTGCCAAAAAAAAAGGTCACACAAACTCAATGGAGGCCCGTCGACTCACCCATGGACCAGAAATATTCAAGCCTTTTTATCGTTTAAAGTAATAAAATTCCAAAATATCATTTGGCGTTATTTTTCACTTAAAAACAAACAGGACAATTCGTCATCAAAAAAAAATAAGACTCTTCTAAATCTTCTGGAATTAGGATTTGAAATAGAGCTCACTTTTTCTTCTTCTTCCTCGTTCTCATTATTATGCAGTGGCGTAGCTAGAGTATATGATGCCTGGTGCGGTACCTCATCTTGATGCCCCCCCCCCAAAAAAAACAAAACAACTAACTAATTAATAACATTGCAAAACCTTACTTTTTTTGTTCAAAATAATATGTATTCATTAATCAAATATTGTTAATTAAAAAAATCACTTTTACATAAACATACTACAAATGAAATTCACGCGCTTTCTTGCTGGCAAAAGTATAAATAATTTTATCGAAATCAATTTTTTCCACCAGCTCTTGTTCAATGGACAAAATGGCCAAATTAGTGAGTAGTAAATTTGTCATCGTTGATTGCAAGTAATTCTTGATCAGTTTAAGTTTGGAAAAACTTCTCTCGCATGTAGCGACGTTTACCGCAATAGTTAAAAATAGGCGAATCATGATGACGATATTTGGGACTGAATCGTCTAGCTGATATTATTTTATAAATTTCAAGAGCTCAACAGGTCCTTGTTTTGGAAGTTCGGAGGCTTCTGATGAAACTGTGACAAACCGTTGAAGCCTCTTTCGCTCCAGCAGAAAATCGTTTTTATCAATGTCGCTAGGAGTACTATCGAGATTGATTTCGACCTGAGGATTTAATAGCTGGGAAGCGACTACAATTCATATCTATCTGCTACATCATGAAGTTGCTCGAATCGGGTGATTATTTCTTGAACAATCCTGTCCAAGGTAGAATAATCTTCCCTTCGTAGCTCTTCTTTGTGTGTAAGTACAGAGTAGTCACTTTTCTCACCAGGCATCTTTTTCTTATGGCCAATACGTTTTTGAAGTTCTGTACTGATTCTCAGATCTGAACACACGCTTTCGGCAAAGGTAATGCTGGCTTCAGCGATGTCCTCTCGATTACTACTTAAAAATGTCTCTAATGTTTTTAGTTTGAGTGAGCAGTCTTGAATAGACAATCCTTGTTGTTGAAGGTAGACTTGCGCATCATTAATTTCAGTTAATACAGGAGCCCAAAATCCAAGATAGGTGAGAAAATTAAAAGACTGAATAGCAACCAATAATCCAACTGCTTCAGATCTAGTCGATGAGTTTTCATCTCTGCTAGTTAATGTCTCCAGAGTTTCTATAATTTTATAAAATTTATCCCTAACCATCTTGACGGCTTCTCCTCTGGCGCTCCAGCGGGTCTCAACTAAACGTTTAAGGCTAGTTCCGAAAAAACAAGCCTTTGAAAGCTTTCTAGCCTTTCCTTTTGCTGACTCTTGATGTCTATACGCCTCTCATAATTGACTGTCCATACGCTGAACTGTTTCAGATCCTTGAGTGACAAGGTGTATGCGAATATTATATGTGATGACATCAGGCCGATCTCCAGTATCGTTCAGTCTAGAGTTTATTATCCTGCTTTCTGTATTGTTTACACTGTCTGATGGTTCAGCTTCTTCCAAATGAATTTTTGAGATGTGTTCTAAAGACATGCTTGTGTGCTGTCCTTTAGTCTCTAGAACCTGCGGTATTGAAGTATTTTCTTCTTTTTCATCATTCAGGATGTCGGCCTCATCATTTTTTTCTGGATTCAATGATAACCGTCTTATCTTGCTTTGTTGCTTTTAATTGTTCATTTAATTCATACCCAATAACAGCTCGCCTATAGTCGGTGGACTCTGGCAATGATGTGACTTGAAATTGTCTTGATGCTTCTTTAGACTTAAGAAATTTAAGAAACGCACCTCACTGCTTTATGCGGATGACATTGTTCTCTGGTCAACCGGGAAGAAAGCCGACCAAATACAGGCGGCATTGCAAGTGCAGACCTCCAACCCATCTCCTCGTATTGCGACAAATGACAGATTTAGATAAACGTTGCCAAAACGACCTGGTCCCTGTTCAGCCTAGGAATCGACATTCTTAAGGCTCCATTCGAGCTTAAACTCGGTGGGTTGCGACTCCAACGTGAAAACACGCCAAAATATCTAGGGGTAACCCTGGATAGAAAGTTGTCAATGTTCCAGCACGTCCAGGAAGTTGAAAGAAAAGCCTCGGAGAAGTTAGCGTTACTAAGAAAGCTGGCCAGCACAAAGTGGGGTGCCAAAGCTTACATGCTACGCACATTGTACTTAGGGGCAGTCAGATCACAAATTGAGTACAGCTATAGAGTTCAAGTATATGCTAGTAAAACTGCCCTCGAATCACTCGACCGAGTACAATCACAGGCACTATGGTTCATTTGTGGCACCTTTCGGACAAGCCCAACAAACGCTGCTGAAATCTTACCAAAGGTGGCCCCTTTAAATCTAAGGAGGGAGAGGGCAGTACTTACGGCCTAAGAGCGCTACAAAAGGGGAGACTCTAGGCTACCCACCACAATCTTAGTGCAACAGCGAAGAGAGAGGAACCGCATAAAAATGCGATCGTTCCTCCACATTGCGGCCTATTTGTCAAAATCAGCTGGGCTCTCAACTGATAGAATTCCTATTAGAAGAATTAGTACTTGCCCTGCGTGGAGGAGATTGCCGGCCCCACAAATAAACATGTCCCTTATAGGGCAAGAGGGAGCCACCAAGAGGCGATTAACACCTGCCATACTCCAAAACTTGGCATCAGCTACACTAAAGTCCTACCCATCAGATGCCATTTTCTGCTATACCGATGGGTCGGTAATGAGGGGTCCCGATAGATCTGGGTATGAGGCCCTTATAGTCTACCCAGACCAGACAGAACCAGAGATGCCGATTTCTCCGTCTGAGTTTAAAAGGGTTTTGAGGCGCCAGCCAGACTAGTCAGTCTTGAGCACTGTTCATCATTTTGTTTACGTTACAGTATTACAATTAACTAGTTAGTTAAAAAAAACTCGTACAAAACAAAGGTTAGCTTATTTAAAAATATTGACATTACAATAGAATTATTTCCAAAATTAAACTATAAAGAATCATAAAGAAATGAATAAACTAAAACAATTGTTTAGAGCTAGAGTTTAGAAATATATTTGTAAACATCAATATCTAGATTAAACCAGTGGACTAAACAATGAAGTAAAAAAAAAAGGTTGGCCTATCTTCTACTTCTTCTTTACATTACAGAGAATTGATCAGTGTAGTAACATGTACCATGTGTCCGAAATAAATCTAGTAAATTAGATTGAAACTGTTCTATAGCTTACATTGTATTGAAGAAATAGTCAAGGGGATGAAACAAAATAGCGACATGACTAGTTTATAAATCGTTAGTTCATGTTTAAAATACAGTAGTTTATGTTTGTTTGTGTCCATACAATTAGTCGTTTTTACTGAAAAGCTCAGGGAAATAGGAAATTAATACACACTGGGGGAATTTTGGTGCCCCTCGTCACTTGGTGCCCTGTGCGGCCCGCACCACCCGCACATTGGTAGCTACGCCACTGTTATTATGTTAGAGAGTTCAGATGACTACAACAATATACGAGATGGAGTGCGCAGTGGTTTTCAAATCAGGGAGCACTACTAGTTTTTTTTCTATAGTGGTGTTTGGGGTCAGTGTCTTGTTCGGGCATCTTTATAAAAAGAATGCAGTTTTGAAGGACATGGTCAGTATTCTGTCTGGTGACACTCCACATGGGGAGATTTCGCTAGTTCCACTTTTTAGATTCCAGAAGTAGAGCTGCGTGAACTGATCACCTAAACACATCACGGAAACCTCCCAGATACATCTCCCCAAAAATTTCAATGAATATATTATTGATAAGTCCACAGCACACTGAGCAGGTATAAGAATAAAAGTTGTGCTATACAAATGGATTTAAAAAAAAATTCGATCATGATTCAAATTAAGTGCACTTTCCCATTCGATCACACAACTCACTTTCTAATTGGTGATTTCTATGTCGTATTTTCAAGAAGCCTAATGTTCTCATTCTCTACATTATTATTTTAATTAAAATTTTTTGTCAAAGTAGGATAGCCAACTAGATCTATTTTTCTGTATACCGGTATCTAGATGATTATTTAATGTCGTTTTCTGCTCATAGCTTATAGATCTAGCCCTATTCTTATGTATATCTTATCTGGAAGCGCGGTGGCTGAGCGGTAAAGCGCTAACTAACCTAACCCAGGTTCGAATCCTGGTCGTCTGACATATTATACATATCCGGTAGTTGTCATGCCGTAATGTGTAATATATCTCTTTGTCAATAATATATATAGGCTATTGGTTTGTTATTAAGTTAACAGCAATGCCTGGTCGTACGGTTAGCGCGCTGGACTGATTATCTCGACGGTCCCAGGTTCATACCGTGCTCGCCGCCATCCACCGTCGTCCAGCGGGAGGTTTAGATAAGGAAGTAAATTATCTTTAACTTTGAAGGAACATCCAAAACATGTAAAACATTTTACAGGGGAAAAAAAACAACATTTGTGCAACGCCAAATGAATCTTTGAAATATTATTACTTTTGACAATCAAAACAAAATCACGTCTTGAATATTCCTTGCAAATAGGCGGATCCGACAGGGATCCGACTCCGACGGGGGCCGCCTATGAGTTTGTGTGACAACACAAACTCTCTTTGTAATCTTGTTTTTTTTTTCTTTTATTTCATTTCAACTCATCCGGTTTTAACCGAAACCAGTTTCAATTATTTGAATTTCACAAAGATAAGTTGGATGATTGACACTTTACAGTCTGTAGGCCAGTCTCAAAGAGATTCTTTTGACATAATTGGAAAGGAGGGGGGTGGCATGTTGAGCAAGGAGTACCTTATTCTATAGCATTTTGTTTGTTTGTTAATGATGCCTAAGTCATGCTAGAAACATTCTGAAATGCCCAGATCACTTAATGAAACACTTTGGACGTAACTAACTTAATGAAACACTTTGGACGTAACTAACTTAATGAAACACTTTGGACGTAACTAACTTAATGAAACACTTTGGACGTAACTAACTTAACGAAACACTTTGGACGTAACTAACTTAACGAAACACTTTGGACGTAACTAACTTAATGAAACACTTTGGACGTAACTAACTGACATGCATTTCGGATCAATCTAACGTATAAAAGTTTATGAATCTAATCTTTAAATGTATCCCCCCACCCCACCCCCAACATTTCCCCATGGTTTTTCTTAAAAATTGGAATTTTCAGCATTTTAAACCGGAAAAATCCGTTTTTTTTTTTTGGCTTCTCCCTTGAAACTTGTCTTCTAAAAGGTGTCGCTTGTTTTTTAGATTTAAACTAAATTGTGAAACTTCACGAGTATCCAGGACAATTCAGGCAACACATTCTAATCTCTGAATATCAAAACAGTTACAAAAGATAAGGAGAGAAAGACTTTAAGTCTTGTATGTTTTTGTCCTATTATATAGAATAATAAATGTGTTTTAAAATCTTTCTTTGGCTTGCTTGGTACCAGATTCACATCTCTTGTAACTTGTAAGTTTATGTATTTCTAAATTCTTCTTTCTCATTGGACATGTCGGAACGTTCAGCTCATTTATATTAAACTATTTTTTATAGCGACATTCCTCTGCACTAAGTGTAGTCACATTTGATATAATGTACAGACTCTTGTAGTCAGGCGCTTTCAACGGCACTTCGCATTCACTAAGTTGTAAACAATAACTTCGAATCTCTGTTGCCTAAAATGTATGGCGCTTGATGTCCATGATTGGGTAACAGGACATGCTACTAGTGGCCTTTGAGCAAGTGACACTGTCTTGTAACATTGTCCAGTGGCATTGTCTATTGACACTATAGAGTGATAATGATGTGATGGCTGTTTACTGACACTGTCTATTGATAATGTCTAGTGGCATTGTCATGTGGTACAGTCTATTGCCACTGTGCAACGACACTGTCTAGTGATACTGTCCAGTGATACTGTCTAGTGATACTGTCCAGTGACACTGTGTAGTGACACTGTTTAGTGATACCTACCAGTGACACTGCCTAGTGATACTGTCCAGTGACACTGTCTAGAGATAGCCTACTGTCCAGTGACAGTCTAGTGACACTGTCTTGTGATACTGTCCAGTGACACTGGGTGTTGGCTAATTGCATTATTTAGAGGTACTGTGTGGCGCTCTTTCATGTTCCGGCAAAATATCGTATTGGAATATATTCTAGATTAAGTCCATTCATATTCATACCTACAAAAACCAAGGCTTGTTTAAGGTAGAAGATATTTTTATTGCATCCTAACGAAGGAGAGAATGGAGCGTTTGTTTAAAACAATGCACAAAATGTGTCCAATAAATGAACATTGAAAGCTAGATTTCCTTTTATGTGGTGTCGCATAAATAAAACCATTTTTTTCCTTTCCAACTCGTATAAAGTCCTGTGCCTATGTGTGCTAGACTTCAGGTAACATGGACGAGAGCACGTGCCGTTACGTCATGCCCGCCACGGTAGAAATTTGAATTTCGTGTTTGCCGGTCGTCATGTGTATCGAATACAATATTTTGACGGCATCAATGACTCATTCATAACGACATCGATACTGGAGACCATTATTCACTAATTCTCGCTCCTCTCTCTCTGTAGTTTTGTTCAAACATTGCCTAAATCTCTCTCTCTCTCAAACACACACACACGCTTCGCTTGCTTCAAACTAGATCTATCGGGATTAATTTCTCTCTCTCTCTCTCTCTCGTCTTTTCAAGCGACCCGCTACTGTGACGTCACTCCATTTGCGGGGGGTCAGGTCGAAGCGAACCAGCTCTCGGCGGCCGCACGAGTTCCAACGGAGAAACGAGGCTCGCGTCTGATTGGCTGGCGACGGGAAGTTCCCCCTATTGGCAAAGCCCCACCACTATTTGTGGATTAAAAAAGGAGGTCGTGTCTTCACCACATGACCAGATCATAACAAACCGGAGTAAAAATAAGAAGCGTGACTAGCTGGAGGAGCAGACGACATTTCAGTGGAAATATTTTTTACAAATCTGTTATTGTGTTGTGTGCAATGAATTCTCTGAGAATGGACTTACCTGCAAAAGACGAACGTGTTTTTCAAGCGGATTATATCCAAAAGAAAAGACACAGACGAGTAAGTGATTTGTTTATTTTTTTTTAAAGTGCTTTGATCTAGACAATATTCTAGTCTAAATAATTAGATCTAGTCAATCTAGATAATATTTATTAGATGTAGAATGTTGAAATTGAAACATTAGGTAGATCTATAAGTGCTTATTTATTTAAAATTATGCATTTTATAGATTTAGATTGTTTTCCTAATATTCGTTTTAAATTAACAATTAACTCCAAACTGTCCAAAGATACTTTATTTTTTTATACCTGACTATTTCGATCTGAATAGATCTAGATGAAAAAGTTAAACCATATTTCATTTTTTTTTTACTTCTTTCTGTTTCCTACCCCTTCCCACCCTATCCCCGCCAACTGAAAACAAATGTTTGGCTTATGAACTGTTCAAATAGCACTAACGATTCGGGTTTGTACCCTAAGTAACTGTCAATTCGAGTAACCTAAGTAACTGTCAATTCGAGTAATCTAAGTAACTGTCAATTCGAGGCTAGCCGACAGCAGTCTGTAGTATAAAGGTATCTTTTATTTAGATCTACTAGAGTCTATATTTATATTATCCTTTTTTTTTTCTCTAAATATATTAGATCTGGGGTGTATTTACTAGGTGAGGGAGACATTTCACTCCAGTTATCAAGCTGATTAAATTTGACTGAGCATTGTTTATCCTTATTTACAATTTTAAAGGATTATTATTGTAACTAATCAATCCAGCTTTGAAATGGGCGTGGCTGTCAATTTTTCATGTCCCCTAACTAAGCACGTCGCTTGTCAAATTTCTCCTAACAGGACATGGTGCCCTTTTAGCACCTAGATCGTAGAAACTCAAAAAAAAAAAACCCCTACAATATTCACATCATTTAATGATTCTGATACAACATTTAAAAGTCGTGTCTCTTTTTCTAACACTAGAGAAACTATGTTTGTATGTTGAATCTTTTAACATATCAGTGGTCTCTGTAAAGCAGTCTTCTTTCGTTCCTTTTCCAATCGCCAACCTTTTTGATACCTGCCAACCAGTTTTCCCCAATTATAATGTATACAACCCACCGCTGTGAAATAAACCTAAGATTTCATTTTTCTACCGAGTTATTCTCCCCTGCTCGCCTATCTGGACTTGTTTACATTTGAATTTGGTAGATAATTCTGGAAGAGTAACCCGTCCTTGACACAGCTGTACCGCCGCTCAGGCAAGGTCAGGGGCGATAAGCTGGAGTTACGTGGTAGGCTGATATATTTTTAGACATTGGTTTCTGCTAGGACATTATTACATGACTGTTGATTGCCTGACTGGAGAGGAGTCTTAAATCAACCGTCATAAATCATTTGATAGTGGCTCACCCGAGCTAGGGTCTTGGCATATTGACAGTGTTATGTGTTACATAATAGTTTTAAAATAGCTTCTCTGTAAGCGGTAGCTCAAACAAAAATTATGACATTTGTTTTTCCTAATTATTTTTTAAAAAGTCTGCAGATTGACATCATGATGGCTTGTGAGTTATCTAAAACACAGTGCAGAGTTAACTTTGTGAAACTTTCACCAAGGCCAAGCGAAATTGTATTTTTTTTTTAAAATCCAATCATGTACCGCAATAGTGATCGTGAATTCCTTGACAACGCGACACGTTTTGTAATCATATAAAGCATTGGTCTGCTGGTAGAGTGGGCGTGGCTGATAGGTTACAGGTGATGCATTCAAAATGGCAGTGCCTAGACCAGCTGCTAAGAATGGACAGTGTATGAGGTCTACATGAGCTGAGAAAAGACCGAATGGCGTCTTTAGGTGTCGTAGACTTACAATTATGACTTGGTTGACTGACCCAAAGCGAGGCTTTACTTTGTCCCCCTATTTGTTTCTTGAAATCATTTATTCATCTGGTCAAAAATTGTTTATCATATTCTACCATAGAATTATTATACACACGTAAATAATCAAATAACTTTTATAAACGAGGTATGTGCAATCTACTGCGGAAGGCCTAAAATGTTTGCCCATCTGAGTACCCTTCATTTTGTCGACGACTACCTCAACAGTGAATATTTACTTACTTTTAACCGTCGGGTAACTGCAGCGATAGATGCACTGCATTCTTGTCCAGAGATCCATGTCAATACGCGTGTCAATGTTTGCTAACTGGAGGAACCTGGACATGTAGACTCACTCTTATCTCTAGTACCTGTATATAGACTGTTAGCTCCATACTGACACTGGTTGGTAGCTGTTGATATAGACACACGTAGATAGGCAATCTCCACAAACGCATGTACATTTATACGAAACCTGTTTAAGCGATGATTCGCTGTTTGACTTCACATTCCTACATATAGATCCATGTCCTTTGGAAACATTCGGAAGCGAATATTTACGAAGCGTAACCCACTCGGTTAGTTTGCTGATAATACTGTTCAACAAATGAATCAATACAAGTCTAATAGATCTTATAAAAAGTTGGTTGAAACCATTGGCCACGTTTCGTTAAATAAAGTGAAAACTAGATCTGTGCTGTTCTCTTTGACGATGTGCCTTAGAGGCATTGTGTAAGGGGCGTGGTTGACATTTAGGTTAAAGAGAATGTTGTCTTCAAAATGGTAAGGCCACAGCTAAAATAATAATATGTGAAGTTGAAATGAGTTCACCTCAAAGAAAGGTCAGAAAGGCGATTGTAAAAGGGGGGGGGGGCATTGTGATTAGACTGAGTAAAGGCTGTGTGGCTTAGTCGACTGACTTCAGAGAACAGACAGTGTGGTTTAGTCGAATGACTTCAGAGAGCAGGCAGTGTGGCTTAGTCGACGGACCTCAGAGAACAGGCAGTGTGGCTTAGTCGGCTGACCTCAGAGAACGGGCAGTGTGGCTTAGTCATCTGACCTCAGAGAACAGGCAGTGTGGCTTAGTCATCTGACCTCAGAGAACAGGCAGTGTGGCTTAGTCGACTGACCTCATAGAACAGGCAGTGTGGCTTAGTCATCTGACCTCAGAGAACTAACCTGGCCTAGTCAACTGACCTCAGAACAGGCAGTATGACATTAATGTGACATTAATGATCGACCTCAAAGAAAAGGCTGTGTGACATGATTTTGTGACCTCATAGAAAGATCAGTGCGCCTTCATTAGAGAGATTTCAAGGTGAAACTTGAGCAGTTTATCATTAAAGAGCGCTTCTCCACCCCCAAGAATGTCAATTAACACGGCAGTGCCATCATTGTTTAGATAATGTCTCAGAATGACTTGACACGATCATTGTGTCAGACTTAGATACTGCAACGATGGAATGTTTGTGACTATTAAGATCTGCAATTTTCAAAAGTTTTATCTGAAGATCAATGTCCAAAATATGCTGTGAACCTTTGTTTAGTTAAAGCAATCCTCTGTATAGATATCACGAAAAAATGCACATACCTTAATAGCAACATGCTAATTTCAATAATTGATCCAGCAGGTATTTAACATGAAGCTTGAAGCGTATTGACTGAATGACCCGTATATACGTTTGTCTAATCCAGTTTATAGGTTGTCACATCGAAACATCTCGAACACAAATCAATTTAAAACTTTTCATGTCTAATTAACGCCCTTTAATTCTCCGATCTTCTGTTTAAAAACTTAAATGCTCGCGAAAGCAATGTTGAAGTAAACTTTCTGTTGACACATCTCTTGAGACCATGACTGCATGACAGTTCTATATTTCAAATAGTGCTAACTTCTATTTACTTGTTGTATATAGAGGACCCAGCTTTAATTGAATCTATTAACTGTCATTGACCGGTATGGGGTGGGGTGGGGGGTAATTAAGACCCACGTGTAGTGACTAACTATATTTTCTTGTTTTATCAGGGCAAAGTGGAATACTTGGTAAAATGGAAAGGATATTCTGTCAAGTAAGTACATGTTAATCAGTAAAAATGTTTTTGTGCTATCTGTCTGTCCGTTTGTAATGCTGAAATCGTAAAACCTAAACACAATGAATTATAGTTCGTCTAAAAAGCGTACCCTTGTTTTTTCCGGTACGTGACGTTTTGGCGCCGCCGTTTTGGCGACGGGACGTTTTGGCGCGAGCCGTTTTGGCGACGGGACGTTTTGGCGCGAGATATCATTTGACGATTATTTAATAAGCACGTAGCTTTTATAACAATGTTTATTTCACTCTACCATAATATTGTATGTATAGTATGAATTCTAACACCGTTCAGCGAATTGTTTTTTTTTTAATTATAAAGGTTTTGCTTATTTCATGAATATAGGCCTATAATAAGTCAGATTCCTGAATGGTAATGACATGCTATATGTGAGTTCTGCTAATCGCACTGGATGACATTTTTGGATTTCTTTCCAAAAGATTTTTTTTTATTTGACATTAGTGTAATATACGAACTAGCTAAGTGTCACACTTTAATATAACAAAAACCATGTTAACATCTAACGCTCTATTACGCTGAATGACGACAATAACTCCACACATAGTAAAGATCAAGACACGGAATGTGGTCAGTACAAACTCTAACGTGAATCCACAAATATAAACAAACACCAGGGGCGACAATAGATAGAAACAAATTCACGACACTAAGATATATTTTGAGAAATTGGGTAGGGGTGATTTGGGTGACAATACAGTCATTAAATAAACCAATGTTAATGTAAACAAATAATTGCATCAATTTTTAGTCTATCATCGTTTCATTTTGTTTTTGATTTTTGTTTTTAATTTTAAAGTAATATCTTAAAAAACTTTTTTGACAATAACAGTGTGCCTCTTAATAAACACACATACACAAGCCAAAATGTTTATTAAGGAAAATGATGTGAAAACAAACACACATTTACATTTAGTACGTGAAAAATATGTCTTAACACACAACACTCATGCAAAACATAGATATGAATACTTCTTTTAAAAGAAATAATACAATAAACGCAGATAATGTATTTAGCACCAAAACGTCCCGTCGCCAAAACGGCTCGCGCCAAAACGACCTTCGCGCCAAAACGGCGGGGCCAAAACGTCCTGCTTCGGTTTTTTCACATGGAGTATGCATAGTGCATGCATATACGTTGTTAAAACATTATGAAACAGGCACTTTGAATTAACCTCGTTCTTATCAAGTGGACATCAGCAGAGTGTCCATTAAGGGTCAAGCTTGCTCCCTTTTATGACCCTCGACCTAAAGGAAAGCGTTACCCAGAGGCGAGAAATGAAGGTTTAGTTTTTCAGACTTCTGTCCCGAGGTCTACAATGAAACATATGATTATTTTATTACATCCATATAGTGTGAGACATCGTCCTTGAGCTCCGCTTGTGTTCTGCCATCTCAACGAGGCCGTAGGCCGAGCACACGAGAGATATTTTCTTGTTCCTATAATGTACCGCCACAAGGCGTGAAAGAGCAGTCGCCGCAGTCTTTCTTTCTTCTTCCGTTCAACGCCTGTTCGCTACAACGTGCTGTGGGAGTCCACTGGGGGGGGGGGGGGATGTTCCATTTCTGTCAGCCTGCCTGCCTTAGCGGATGCTTCCATGAGGGTCTAGCATGGGGCCCTCACACGTATACGCTAATGTTCTGTATTTGATCTCAGTGCCGTAGTCATCGTGTTTAAAATATCTTCCTACAGTAACTACATGAGGTCTGAAAGCTTTCCTTTTCTTTCGAAAAAAAAATATACGCATATTGTATGCACACAAATGTAGACCATTTTTAGAATGTGCAGAAAACTTCAGCCTATAAATAATTGTAACATAGATTGTGATAAGTAATGTATCTCTTTTGAGTAGCGTGAAAGTCTGGATCTAAAGGTCGATCATTGGAATTTTATATACTCTTGAGTAGATTTATACATTCACTGAACCAGAATTTTTCGGGGGGAGGGGTGAGGAATTATGAGGGGTAAAAAAATTACATTTTTTAAAATGTAGCATTTCTTTGTTACTAAGGGCAAAATAATCGCTCATACGAAGGTTGGTCAGCTGTGTAAAGGAGGAATTGCCTTTTTTTTTAAAATTTGTTCTTTTTTGTTTGTTTTTTTTTGTAATCTATTTCGCCTTATTAACGAAACGTTCTATAGAAGATAGTAAAAAACGAAAACGTTGAATAATTTGTGGTACATGTGTGTGTGAATATCAAATATTTATATTGAACTCTACACAAGACCCGCTACACACAGCAATTATTTGCTTATAAAACTGCAGTAACTACTTCTGAGTTTTTCAGTTTTTTCCATTAGATTTACATTTTTTTAAATATTGTTTTTTCTTTTGCGTCTCTCTTTTGGCATGGTTTACAAATGTTTGCGTGTGTGTGTGTGCGTTAGGTCACCGTGATCTGTAGATAACTAAGTCTTCTGCGCAGAAAGTTCTGGCTCAGTTTTTTTAATACCCTCTGGATTATCTGATCTTGTTTAAATGCAACGTCCTCTCTCCCAGGCCTCCCCACCCCGATGTTAATGAGAGATACAGAACGCGAATCAATGCTCGGCTATTGAAGCGTCTATAGGAATACATGCTGTGTGTCAGGCATGGGCTACTGTTGCCTTCTCTTCTTTAACAATTCTATCCATTATAAACAGATCAAAAGGCCTCACTTGTAGATTCTATAGATTCATATCTACATTTAGAAGAACGCGTATCGAAAATAGACTTTACAATGTGGCATCACATTATAGTTAACATCTGTAGCATTTTACGTCTGGAGAGACTATTCTCTTTGCAACTTTTTGTGTGACTAAAGAGGCCAATCCTTGATACACAGCTGCGGTCATAGGTTGGGCATCTGTAATCACCAGGGGCTGTGTTGCACCTTCACCCTTCTTTCCACTACTGTTGTGGGACGCTTCCTTTAACATCGCTCTCCACGTGGATCTGTCCAGTGCCACCTTTTCCCAACTGTTAGTGTCGATTTCGAAGAGCTTCATGTCTCGTCTGCAGACATCAGTGTACCTTAGAAGTGGACGACCAGTGGCTCTCCTGCCTTCCTCCTGCTGTTAGATCGCCCTATAGTTTATATAGATTTGACACACTCATTATCTCTTTGACCTCTGGGGGAAATGTCTCTCACCATAGATCTGGAGCTTTTCAGCCCTAGTCCTGTTTGAAAGGTTCCTAAGGCAACGATCATTACTGGGTTGGGCGTGCCTTCAGGCATTTGTCACTCAACAGTCTGCAGAGGCCGATGTCTGACACCCCCTGGGAATTTCTTCATAATTCTATTCTATTATTCATATTCACAGTACTGGAATGCCATGCTTGTCTGAATAAAGACGCAGTATTAAAATACCGTGCCTACTGGAATGCCATGCTTGTCTGAATAAAAGACGCAGTATTAAAATACCGTGCCTACTGGAATGCCATGCTTGTCTGAATAAAAGACGCAGTATTAAAATACCGTGCCTACTGGAATGCCATGCTTGTCTGAATAAAAGACGCAGTACTAGTCTGTATGACTGACAAAAAACTTGGCAGTATTGATTAGAACCTTCAAAACTACAAGAATAAAAAAAAAAAAATTAGGTTGTGTGAAGGCCAGAGGAGCTGACCTCGTTCTCATTTCTCTTTTTACTTTTACTAATTAAATCAGCTTGTAGAAATTACCTGGCAACACCCACCCACGGCATTTACCTGTACAGTTTCAAAAATTGTTGTGTGAGTGTTGTAACACTTTTTTGTCTGAAAAAAAAAAGGAAGTTTTCCCCTCATTATTGAACTGTGCTCGACTCCTTCCTGCTGTTCTATGATCACAGAGTTGTCTACGGCCATTGCACTTATTTATTGACTGACAAAGCCTATATATTAAGTTTAGATACATTTTTCAACGTCTTGCGTTGCGGGCGAAGCTTCAGTGTATATATCTACGTATTTCCTAGTATCAGCGCCTCTGTAAGCGTAGGCTGTAGACTGCTTTTGTAAGCGTAGGCTGTAGGCTGCAGACTGCCTATGTAAGCGTAGGCTGTAGATTTTCTTGAATGGCAACTGTGAGCGTAAACAGTTCGGCAGATATTATTATCAGAAATCAGAGAGAAATTAAAAATACCAATATATACATGTTTCTATTTTATGTTGGCGATATTTATTCAAGATGCCCAATTGCCACAAACTATTGTTGGTTATTTAATTTTCATTTACCTTTTTTTCCCCAATATAATATCTTAAAACTACAGACACTGTTGTATGAACGTTTCTTTATTATTAAGGTTTATCTTCAAGTTCCTAGGAGTGCAGTATTTTACGAGGTTAAGCAGTCCAGCTCTGTCGTACATATTTGGCCACATCCAGCGAAGACATAACTGTTGTCTGCCGATGGTCAGTTTAGGTTCTCTTGTCGACGTCTATGTCTGTCCTCAGCAGTAAATTCCCTTTCGGTATGAAAAGTGTATCCTAAGGCCTTTGTAAGAAATCTCCAGCTGTGTCGTTTGGACGCTGCCAAATGCTCTCTTTCTATGTCAGGTAATTAGCAAGCTGGAGCCTAAGCTGGTCTTTAAATCGTTTACGGGGGACACCTGTTACGTCGACCACCATTCAACTCACCTAAACAAAGATTGCTTTTGGCATACGGTCGTCCATCCTACGGGATAGGTGTCCATCCTACGGGATAGGTGTCCATCCTACGGGATAGGTGTCCATCCTACGGGATAGGTGTCCATCCTACGGGATAGGTGTCCATCCTACGGGATAGGTGTCCATCCTACGGGATAGGTGTCCTGCCCAGCGTAGTTGTCGAACAGTTATAATCCCTCTACGATGTCCATACTGCTAAGGCACGACATGGCCTCAATTGTGCCGATGTGCCTAAAATCAAAATCAAATCCATACTGATATTCGCATGAACATCGCTATTTGTATTTCGGTCCTGCCATCGTATGCTCATGATGGAACGCAGGCATCTTTAATGAAAGCGTTCAAGAAGTCTTTGTTGCTTTTTGTATAGTACCCATGTCTCAGATCTATATAGAAGGGATGAGAAAACCACTGCTTGGTAAAAAAAAAATCATAATAATTATTATTAATTAATAGGGACACCAACAGTTTCAATGAATTTTTAACCTAACTAATATTTATTACTTATTTCAGACCAAATAAAACATTGTGTATGTTATAAACCAACATGTATAAACATTCAATTTGTGAAATGGTTTAATTTTATGTGAGCCTTTTATTAAATATTGAAATTGAACTTTTATTACTCGGGTCATGTCTTTGGATATTGAAGTTTCTAATATCAATTCTTACTTTATAGTTCTGTCTATTTGATACGGCCTAAACGATGAATTCTATTTTAATTCTATATTATTATTTGTAGAACTGCTTGGCGTCAAGACTAATCACTGGCCCACATTCCTTAAAAAAAAAAGTTCTTCTGACCATCGATTTCGACTTTTCTAGAAGACTAGTTCCTATTTTCATTACGAGCCTCAATGTCATTGATCTGTTTCCATTTTCGTCGCAGGGCGGGAACTCTCTTGCACGCGCTCTTCTGTTAGGGGTCGTCTGAGGGTGAGTTTTGGGACACACCGCCTCTCCCCGTCTCATTGCTCGTGGCCTTGACACTTTCGGACATTCTGGAATATTCTCTCCGGCTATTTTCAGCCATTTCTCGTTTACCCGGGTAGATGTAGGTGAACAGCCCTATCAATCTCTTCCTCCTCCCCCTCCCTTAATGCGCACGTTGGGAATGATGAGTTAAATTACAGAGAAGAAAACTCAACTGTAGTTCACTTCGGAACATTTGATTGTGTTCATATCACTTTCTCTCTCTTACTCTCCTTTACGAGATGTCATGTCCGACCTTGTACTAGATCTATAGTTTTATGGGAAATTGACTGAAAATAAGTTTCGATGACCAGCTGCTTTTTGTTTCCATTTTTTTCAACACGTAAAAGTGTTTCTTATTAAAGGTCAAGCCTGGGTGACCTTCATGACGAAATTGTTGGCTTGTAAACCTTGAACCGAAAATGTTACGAAAAGTTTCTAGTCAGTGTTGAGAGTCTTTTATTACAGGTAACAGTCTGAAGAGGAAGTTAATTGCCATTTTGCCTTTAAAACATTTGGACCTATCTGCATCTCTTTAAAACATTTAGACCTATCTGCATCTCTATAAAACATTTAGACCTATCTGCATCTCTATAAAACATTTGGACCTATCTGCATCCCTATAAAACATTAGGACCTATCTGCATCTCTATAAAACATTTGGACCTATCTGGATCTATCTGCATCTCTATAAAACATTTGGACCTATCTGCATCTCTATAAAACATTAGGACCTATCTGCATCTCTATAAAACATTTGGACCTATCTGGATCTATCTGCATCTCTATAAAACATTTGGACCTATCTGCATCTCTATAAAACATTTGGGCCTATCTGCATCTCTTTAAAACTTTTAGACCTATCTGCATCTCTCTACGTGGGGACTGAGTGATAAGGCGCTTGGCTTCCGATCAGAGAGGTCTTGGATTTAAATCTTGAAGACTGGAATTATAAATTTCAATATTTGTTTTAGGATTTCCAACCTAGCTCTAATCTTAAGTACTTGATATTAGTTGCGGAAGGTAAGCGGTTGGTCGTTGTGCGGGCCACATGACACCCTCTTTAACAGTCTGTAATAAAACAGAAATATTTGCCCTGTCTTTTCTTCAATCTAGAAGGGCTTCTTTACTTTTTTTTATATCTATAGTTAGCCTTGTTTGTTTTTCATTACGGTATATACTTATTTGCATAATATCCTCTCCAGACATTATAACTGGATACAATGATACACAGATAAGGTAATAAATCCCACAAAGAACTCATAGACTTCTGTCACAAAAAGACCTAGATCTTAATATAAAAAAACAACAAAAAAAAAAAAAAACCTCAATGTTTCCAATGTATTTAAAAGGATGGAAATGTAAAAGTAAAACTATTTTAAGACAATGAAATGAATCTACGCGTTCTTACAAAGGAATCCAGAGAGACAAGGACTAGATCTGCGCAGTAAATGCTGGCTAATGCTAGCTTTTGGTTGTTTCCAATCACTTAGTGATAATAGATTTTGGTCAAACAACTATATTCCCGCATCAGGCAGCCCGCCATTTTTAAACGGGCCGGGTAAAACCTGAAAACAAAGTATCGGCCTTCACCTTGCTCCCATGTCTGAATTACGGGGCGTTTGGTTTTGGAGGGGGGGGGGGAGCTAACTGCTGCGCAGTTTATCGATTGATTTAGGGCGGGGAGATGTTCGTGCTGGCTGGATGGCGCGAGAGCGATTCGACTTTGAAAAAGTAGGTCACCGAAGTGAGCATTTAAATTGTAGATAACTGGAGCTGGGTAAAATGACACTTGATAACGCTCAATTATCATTTATGTCAAGTCTGTGTGAAGTGTGTGTTTACGTACGTGACTGTATGAAATGTTTTCATTTGCAAACTTAAATTAATTGATATTTTTTTTTTATCGCGCATGAACACATCTGATAACGTCCTGCACTTGTTTGAACTGTTTTGT